>NC_058376.1:20065000-20365000 GCF_018350175.1 Felis catus | reverse complement strand
CTGCAGGAGGGTAAGTGTTTTTACCCCTTCAAGTCTTTCTCAAATGGTTTAATCTCAGTGGTACTTTCACAGGCACGTCTGGAAGCAAACAACCCATACACTGCACCCCTCAATACACTGTCACTGTGCACTGAGCAATGGAGCAGGTCAGATAGTGATGACAAACGTCTCTTCCAGGCTTCAGGATAGGCGGTGGTTGTTATGAGAATTACATATCTTTGGAGTATCAGAGTTCTGCACTAGAAGAAATATTTAGTGTTGTCATTGGAGGGGCATTTTCTGCAAAAACTAACCTACAAGTTCAAGCTGTTCATCACCTCTCCTAGAAGTACATCCTTTATCTCTTCTTTAGAATTTCTATGTTGTGTGCCAGGACTCCAATTTCGTGTCCACCATGCTAACTGTATGAATGTTCATTTTGGATAAGTTTTAATTATTTATGCAAATAATTAATGCAAATTATTTCTCCCCTACTATGGTAAGTATTCCATGGCTCTGTTTTAATCCGTGTAAAGAGGCCCGTATATTGGAAAGCAGCAAAGACAAAAATAATAGGTGGCATTTTGTGCATTTACTCAGGAAATGTACCTGTGTTTCTTCTGTCTGATTCCATCATTTTTCATGTTTCATGTATCTATTCCAAGTAAATGTTACTAACCTGACTTAACATTTGACTCTAATTATCAATCTATCAGCCATCTCTTGTAGCCTCATCCTAAAACAGAGCAAAACAAAATAAAATACAACAACAACAAAAAACAAAAAACAAAAACCAAAACAAAAGAAAACAACAAAACAAAACAAAACCTTAGCATTCATGTAATATAAACAAGATATTTAAAGTGCTGTATAAACCGGCTGGTAGTGTTCCCAAATCATGATCAATTTCTTAACAGTGTCATTATTTTTCAAACAGTATTCACATTTGGTATATTTACAAGTGCATACAAAGCAAAGAGTGTTATGATTAGATCTCAATGTTTCTAAAAAAACATTCTTTTTAGGCTTAATAGGCAGATCAAAACATATGTCATGTGATCAAATATATAATAGGACAGATTTAACTACATAATTAACTGTGCTTTACAAATGTTATTTTTTCCTTTGTGTAGATAGTCCCTGAACTCAGTTTTTGCAAACTTGGAGGAAATTGTCTGATTTTAGGAGGCATACTTAAAAATACACTTGTAAATACTTATAATAAACTTGTAAAACCAGTTTCCTATTGTTGTATTTGTAACAATCATTTTCTAACATTATAATGGTCGTTATGAAGAATATAATATACTTGTCCTTTCCTCTTCATTATTCTTGTATGTAACACTATAGAGTTGTAAATGAGGTATGAACTAGGATCTTGAAAAGAATGCAAGTATAATAGAACAGGTATGTTAAATATAAATTTCATTGTCAAACTGGACATAGCATTCTTTATATCTCGTCTATCCATATCACATTCTAAGGGAAACCACTGGTTTATTGACTCTTACCCACCCTGTTACCCAACATGGCTGGTTTCCTCAAAGGCCAAATTATATACCATTTAACCCAGGCCTTCACCTTTATGATCACAGGGATCAGGTCAGATGGTAGATACATTAGTAAAGGTGTGTAGTCCATGGAGATAGCAACCATGCCATTGGGCGGTGATAAAAGGCATCACCCATTTGGATTTTCTCACTGAGGAATTTGCACTCATAGCAGATAAAGAATTTGCCTCCCACTGGTGAAGAAATTTCTGAAAACATCTACAGTTATGATGAGTGAGACAATTATGGGACACATGACCCTGGAAATTGGGAGACTATATTACCCCTGTTATGATCCTGAGTGGTGTGGGAATTTTGAAGTCAGGGATGGGCAAATGTGAATGGACTGGACAGGACAGCTTCACAGTAGAAGATGGGTATCAGGTATGATTAGTGAAATGATTGGTGAGGTAGACTGTAATCCTGGTCAGAATGATCCGACTCACTCTGAAGTATTTACAATCAAATCTAGTTAAATTTGGTGATCATTAGTCTGTGTCAGAATCAAACCAAACTGACCCATTGCACATCCTGTCAATGTAAGGTCTCAGAACAAAGAATGCCAGCTCCAGCTATAAGGAGGATGCTGTGAGAAACATTCTGTCATGGAGGAACTCCTCTGCCATGTGGAATCCTGAAGAGTCAGATGTGCTATCCAAGGAACTTGATCAATCATAAAACAGAAAGGGGAGGGGGTGGTTGAGAAGGAAGAAAGGAAAAGGAGGGAAAGCCCATATAATTAACTGGGCTATTAGGTACTTGGTGTTGACCAATGATGACTTTAGTGGCAGTCGAGTGCTCTAAGCCTTTCCTGGATGTCTTTTTCTTCCCTTTCTTAGATGAGATCTGCTACTACAGTCTTGCTGCTTTTTTATGATTATTATATGTGTGTGCTGTTGGTGTTCCCATTTGCTATTTGCTTCATAGGCTCCCAAAGTAACTAGAAGGTCTGTGTACATATGAACAAACTGCGAAAATGGTGAATATCTCTTGGGGAACTTTGGGGTCTAACACTAGTAAACACTTTTCAAACATCTGTGTTACTTTATATCTGGATGTATTTCTGATATTTTTTTTTCTTTGAGGAGGATTGTCTCATGAATGAAAGACACAAAAGTCTTTGGCAGAATGCAAGATGGTTAGATCAGGTTATGTAGAAGTATATTAGCAACTGGAAAAGGTAAAATGCGTACCATAATAAAGTTAAAATGTATTCAATTAATCTCAGTCTCATTCATATACATCCTGATGAAACTTTTGAGCCATTATCTTTTCTGCCTAGATAGTCACAATTTTTAGCATACGGTTCTACATCAGGGTAGGCAATGAAGAGCAATCAATGTGTAGACTACCCAGTGATTTGTGTGGACTCTGTGGCCTGAATGTAAATAGACTGGCTGAATCATTCATAATGCCCTTCAAATGTTGAACTAAGAAAGAAACACATTATAGCAGTGAATTATGGGAGGTAGAGAAGACAAATCATGAGGAAGCCATGAGACTGGAAGGCCATGATGAACCAGGTGCAAATCAAAGTCATATGGCGAAAGTGATGTGAAGTAAGGCACGCAAGCCAAGAGTAAACTGAATTACAAAAAGAAAGAAGAATTAAGAATACAATTAGGCCATATAGGCCACAGAAGAATGAAGAGTTGTAAAGTCTGACTGTAAGGTTGCCACAATCACCTTGGAGACAGAATTCACTGCCCTATTCACCTCCATGAGATCTGGTTCTCTATGAATCATGTTCTGAAATAGGCATAAGAACTGTCTTTTCTTTATTTACCATTGCACACTCTTAATAACATAACCCATTAGTTGCTACCACTTGCAACCAAAACAAACAAACAAACAAACAAACAAACAAAAGCAAATTGAAACAAGTGTGTTGTAAGGAAATTTGGTTCACATCTGCTAATATGATCAACAGGATGTAGGCAAGAAACCTACAAGGGAGTAATACTTGAAATGAGTCAGAAAAGGGAAGACTATAAATTAGACACTCAAGGCAAAGAAAACAGCTTAAGTAAATTTCTATAACATCCAGGAGTTTAAAAAATTAAAATAAGTTTAGTGGGGCTGAAGCATGGGAGAGATGTAGTTGGATATAGAACCAGAGTCAGATGATCAAATGGGATTTTATTCCATTCCATGGGTTGTATTTGGTACATGAAATAGTGATCATTCATGGTTTATGCAGGCAAGTGGTCTGCCTAAATCTGCACTGGGGAAAGACTCTTTGAAGAGCCTAATAAGGCAACGAGAGAGGCCAGTTTGCCATCTATTGTGGGCTCCAGGTTCCAGATGAATATGGAAAGGAGAACAGATGCAAAAACCTTAAGTTAGAATTTGTCGGACTGTGAAACTGATTAGATGTGGCAAGTCGAGAAAGAGAGGGTCTAGAATGACACCCAAACTTCTTAGTTGACTGAACGGAGAGGGCTGCTATTCTCAAGGACTGTGAGTGAAAGGAATAAGATCGGATTAGCAATACCAAGTTGAGGTTTAGCTACACTCCAGCCAAATGGAATTAAATTTTGGTAATACCAAAGGAGGTGTTTGACACTTTCACTTAGATGTTTGATTAACATTTCCACTGCACCTTTTCCAAAGTTCTCATCCTGATTCTGCTTTATTCTCTAAAACCTCCAAATGAATGTAATGAAAACAGGGAATGCATTGTCCTTGTTGACCACTGTATTACCGGCCCTGAATTGTGCAAAGCCAAAAATATGTATATAATGTAAATATGTACATTATAAATGAATATGTGATCTGTAAGCTGAATTTAAAATTTGATTGTTATCAGCCTCGAAGTGTCAGCTAAAACCCTGGGTATTAATGAGATTATTGTAAGGAATGACTAACTTTACCTATGAGGCAAAAAGGACAATGTTTTCACACTAACATTTTTTTCTCAGAATACCATAAAGGGTGCCTGGGTGGATTAGTCTGTTAAACCCCTGGCTCTTAATTTCGGCTCAGGCATGACCTCATGGTTCATGGAACTGAGCCCTATGTGGGGCTCTACGCTCACAGATGAAAGCCCACTTGGGATTGTCTCTCTCTCTTTCTCTCAATCTTTCTCTCACACAGAATAAACAAACTTTAAAAAATTCTATAAAATATGAATCAAAGTTAAGGATTAAGGAGGATAGGACATTGAAAAGGCATGTCTAATAAGTTTCAGACACTGCGCTGGGCACTATATTGTATAACCATCTCATATCAGCTGCAAGAACTTTACCATGTTTTATTTGAATAATTCAGAGGAATTTTCATTCAAAGCATGAAGATTTGAATGTGGTATATGTAGATATAGCCCAGTGGAAACATATCATAAAATATGCAGGGTATACCGAACAATAAAATAGCTGTATCTATTTCAGCAAAATAAACACAATTATCTGTTTTTGGAAAAGTGTTTTGGATTAGTCCCTAAAACTTATATCATGATTGATATAAGTTTACACGCATATCCTGGTTTTGACCAGCAATAAAAAACAAAATCGCACAGTTAAAATGCCTGAAGAAACATTGTTCACATGAAATTATAACTGATACTCATGCTAACATTGTCAGGATGTGAATACCAGAATTCACGGTTGATAGCCCTGTCATTTATAATATTCAGTTTTGTTCTTGTGATATATTATGCTACCTCTCTATATATCGTACTCTGATCCAGACATTACCTATGTGACTTCTGTTCTTTATTTAGAATGGGAAGTGTTATTTCTTCCAAAAGCTGCAGTATGCATATCTGCCTTAAAAAAACAAAACAAAACTACACTAAACTAAACTAAACAAAACAAACAAACAAAAAACACCTGGGGCAATTTTAGTTATTTATTGACATTTTTAGTTATTGAAATTTTACCATGTAAATAAACCCTGATATAATTTTAAAAAAAGAAATCAATATAAAAATAAAATACCATAAATAAACAATATTATGGAGTTCATTATTTTAATAAAACACTATGTAACAGTGTTCAAGTTGGTTTTTACCTATGTTCCTCAGACTTCGAGGGGAAAAAAAAGACAGCAGAGTTTCCTTTACAAAGTGCACCAGTGTTAGAAGTTACATTTTTTGAGCTGAAAACTTATTTTTTAATAGATAAAATTATTATGTAACAGAATTGGAATTTGGAGTAGAAGAAACTGAAGAGATGCTGTCGTCTTTTTTTTTAGTCTTTGTGACTGTGAGAGTCACAAACTGTGTGAGTTTGTGTGTGTATGTGTATCTGTGTGTGTGTGTGTGTGTGCACGTGTATGCATGTGTACATTCACATTAAAATACTTGAAAACATTATAAAATATACCATTTACATCACACAAAAGATGAAGAATTACTTATGGATCTTTCTATAACTCTAACCCATATTGCTTTTTTTTTTTTAACCTTTATTCTCTAGAACTGAAAGCATTTTGCAAAGCTCATCAAGGTTTACAGTAGAGGAAAAGAAATATTTGGAGCAAAAGGTGAGGTATTAAACACTTCTTGTGCTTAAGTGTAGACGGGTTTCACTTTATTCTTTAAATTGGGTGTCCAGGATCCATTTCAAACAGAAAATCTTGCTGCTAAATAATTTTTAAAAACACTGATATAGGGGCGCCTGGGTGGCGCAGTCGGTTAAGCGTCCGACTGCAGCCAGGTCACGATCTCGCGGTCCGTGAGTTCGAGCCCCGCGTCTTCGAGCCCCGCGTCTTCGAGCCCCGCGTCTTCGAGCCCTGCGTCTTCGAGCCCCGCGTCTTCGAGCCCCGCGTCGGGCTCTGGGCTGATGGCTCAGAGCCTGGAGCCTGTTTCCGATTCTGTGTCTCCCTCTCTTTCTGCCCCTCCCCCGTTCATGCTCTGTCTCTCTCTGTCCCCCAAAAAATAAATAAATGTTGAAAAATTTTTGTTTAAAAACACTGATATAAATTATTGGCAGGAATACCACATAAATATGGTAAAAAAATGAAAAAAAAAACCTATGCAGGCCAATAGCTTATGAATTGCATTTTTGTATGGAATGAAGAATAATTAATCAACTCATTTTTATCTATTTTGCATTGCTTGATTAAAATATTTGCATTGGATGTGAGGGCCAATACAAAATTTGCAGGGCATGTTACCATTTGCTAACACCAACCATATCCAGATACTCTGCCAGGAAATTGATAACTACTATGTCTAAACTGCTAATTCATTATTATTACTTATTAAATCTAGTAATCCAGGAATTGGCGAACTTTTTTTTAAAATCCAGATAGTGGGGCGTCTGGGTGGCTCAGTCGGTTAAGCGTCCGACTTCAGCCAGGTCACGATCTCGCGGTCCGTGAGTTCAAGCCCCACGTGGGGCTCTGGGCTGATGGCTTGGAGCCTGGAGCCTGTTTCTGATTCTGTGTCTCCCTCTCTCTCTGCCCCTCCCCCGTTCATGCTCTGTCTCTCTCTGTCTCAAAAATAAATAAACGTTAAAAAATAAAATAAAATAAAATCCAGATAGTAAATATTTTAGGCTTTGTGGACCATGTGGTCTCTGTCACAACTCTTCAACTCCACAAATGTTGCCCAAAAGCAGTAAAAAAAAATGGCAATTAAATGGATTTGATTCCGTTCCCGTGAAACTATTTACAAAAACAGGCAGCAAAGAGATTTTTCCTGTGTGTACTAGTTTGCTGACCTCTGACCTCAGTTCAATATTATTATTCTTATCTTTAAGATGAAGAAAACGAGTCTCATAGAAGTACATTAACATGCACATGTTACACACCTAAGTGATGGGAGGCCATTTAAAGCCAGATCATATGATCTTGGCCTGTTATATAGTATCGACACCCGTTCTTTCTCACGAGGCCATACCCTTATTAAATTTCATGATGAACAACACAACTTACATTAAAACATCTTCAAATCCCTTCCTTTGTGCAAATAATTATGTTCCTTGAGATTTTGAGACATAAAAGTAGTTACAAGTATAAAAATCTGCAGGAGTACGCAGTAGGCCGGTAATGTTATACAAATGTTATACAGAGGGTTTGGGGAGCCATCTAACCTTACAAGGAATGTGAACTTGGAGCTGTTTCACAAGGGAGAAAATATTCTTTCATGATAAGAAATATGGAAAATATTATATATACTAAGAAGAATCAGGACAAATTTGCCGAAGGGCAAAAGGGCTTTGACAGATTTAATTTGAATCTTAGCTTCTGTGAAACTGCATTCTTAGTAGAACAGTTTCTAGATATCTTTTCATAGGAGAGACTATAAATAGAGAATTTGAAAGCTTCAATCAATCAGCGATCACCTTCTCCTTTTAAATATAACTTTGAAGCTAGATTGTAGTTTACTATCTGTCTTACTTAAAGTCTTCAAGGAATATTATTAATATATCTTCCAAGGCATACGGAAATTTTGCAGTCCTGATTTTATAACTATATAGTTCTGTAAATTTGTACAACTGATTCATTGCTCTGGACTTTATATTTCTCATCTATAAATGATCATTTTGATTCATGAAAAATTATTGTTCTGCATCCAGAAAACAGCATCTAGTTTGAGTGGCATTGTTTTCAAAACCTCTCAGCTGAAATTCCAAGGATATATATATATATATGTATATTAATGCATGGGTCTACTCACATCAACAAATATTTCTAAATGTAACTATGTGTATTTATATAAACTCGTGTTCATAGTGATATATCCAATTCTAATCCATCAACATGGACTATTCTAGACATTTTCCTTGCTTATATGCATATTCCCGTTCCACCAGTAAGAAACCTGTCTCCCATCATCTGTTAGTCATTTCCTGAGTCATTCAAATTCAGTATATGTGCACGTGGGTGCCAGAGGTGTTAACCCACATCTCCATGGGGAACGTTACCAACCAGAGCACAGTTTTTATGTGCTGTTACTGACCTTTGCTTTGAGTGTGCCAGACTCCACTCACTTCCAAAGTTACTTAATACAACTTTTCCTCTGCCACTCCCTTCAGTGAGATTGTTTCATACCTTTGTAATACAGTTATATTCTCTTTTTGCAACCTGCATTTCTTAGAAACTCCCCCTGATTTTTTAAAATTAAAAAATAAAGTTCTATCTTTTTTTAAAAAATTATTTATTTTTGAGAGAGAGAGAGAGAGAGAGAGAGAGCACGTGTGAGCAGGGAAATGGGAGAGAAGGGGGGACAGAAGATCCCAGAGGCCTCTGCACTGACAGCAGCCAGCCAGATGTGATCACGACCTGAGTCAAAGTCAGATGCTCAACCAACTGAGCCACTCAGGTGCCCCTAAAGATTTTTACAGGTTTTGACACTTATATGAGTTCATATATCCAATTAATGTAGTATCATAGAAAGTATTTTCACCACCTCCAAAATCCCTTGTGCTTCCTCTATTAAGCTCCCTCCCCTTCTCTTGAACCCCTGCCGACTATTGATCCTTCTATTTGTCCCTATATTTTTACCTTTTCAAGAATATAATTTCATCGGAATGGGACAGTATGTAGTATTTGCAGACTTGCTTTTTTCACTTGGTAATATGTCATTAAATTTCTTCCATATCGTTTCTTGGCTTATTTCTTTTCATTACTGAAAAAAATTCCACTGAACAGATGAGCCTGCTGTGGTTTATCTGTTCACCTATCGAAAGACATCTGGATTGCTCTGAGTCTGGGGCTATGATGAGTAAAACTGCTATCAACCTTCATGGACAGGTGTTTGCTTTTTGTGGGGAGGATGCGGCTCACAGGTTTTCAAGTCAGTTGAGTAAATACCTAGAAGTTCAGTTAATGGATCCTATGGTAAGACTATGCTTAGCTTTGAAAGGAACTGCCAAACTGTCTTGCAAAGTGGTTGGGCCATTTTGCATCACCCCAGCAGTGGATGAGAATTCTTGTTGGTCCACATCCTTGTCAGCATTTGATGTTGTCAGAATTGCAGATTTTGGCCAACTTAATAGGTGTGCAGTGGTATTTTATTGTTGTTGTCTCCATGTCTTTTGATTGCTCCTTTTATCTGTTCTCTCTGATAAATTTGCCACATTGTGTTTCACCCTTGATGAGTTCCAATTCACAAATCGTCAGTCTGTGTGCAGCTTAGAATTTATTCATCAATTGTTTGTTTATTGTATGTCAATGACTTTTTCTTTCATTTTAGAGATTTCTAATAAGTGATTTACGTAATAACATGCTCTTTTCTTTATTTTCCCTTTTTTTTAGTAATTTGGTTGCTTATTATTTTATCTGTAGTAAATTCATACTTTGATAATTGCTTTATTTGGCTATCTTTTATAACATATTTCTGAATTTGATTTTGGTGATTCTACTGAATGGAGGTTTTTGTTTGTTTGTTTTTGTTTTTTTTGTGTGTGTATGTGTGTGTTTTTACTTATTCTCTCTCTCCTTCTGTTCGTTTATCTAATCTTTATCTATCCCTTTAAGCATTCTTATCAGAATTACATCTTCTATAGTGGGTCAGAGTTCCTTTTCTATGGTGATACTGTTATATTCTATATTTAGTAGACAAGTTAGCCTATGCTAACCTGTGCTCCTTGGCCTGTTTTATGGCCTGTTTTATTGTTTTATTACCTAGTTAGGTATGCAAATTTATCTAATCAAAGTATCAGATCTTTTTTTCCCCCTCTCTTTTTTCCAGCGTCTTTGAAAGACAGAGGGCAAGGGAGCACTATCTCAGTTTCTGAGTTTCTGATTTCAAGGACTCAGCAGCATGTTCCTTTCTTTCAATGGATATTTTAAATCTGTTACCCCAAAGAAGCAAAACCTCTAATTCTTCCTTTCTGACTCAGAAGCAACCATACCAATATAGTTTATCTACTTACTATTATGTGTTTCCCTTGAAACCACCATGTATCTTTTATATTTTTGCTTTTAATATTTTGTTTTTTATCACTTTGTGGTTTGAGTGTGACAGGAGGTCAGGACAATGAAATAACGCCATTATATTTGGCTTGTGAACTTACCAGAATTCTCTTTTGAAGTTAAAAAACAAAAAAAATCCTTGCTATTAAATAGATTCGTCCACCCATTAAAGGAGAAGCTTTTCTAAGGATATGTGTCCTGTGTCCTGTGTTCTTTTATTGAAAGATGAGGTAATTATCTTGCTGTTAAATGCTGTGAAGTAGAAGATAAATGAGATACAGCAGCCATAAAGGATAAGATGTTAGTTAAGGAGATTTACAGATAAAATGAAAGAAAATGTACTGTGTTTGGCGGCATAATGTCTATGATAGATATGTAGAATAATTTACTATCTCATATAATTGTCGCAAGTGTTACCTTACAGTTCTGAAGAAATTACTGGCAGGTAAGGCCTTCTGAGTCCACTGGGGCGTCACTTTGCCCTGCCGAACTATTCTCTACAGGATATTTTCAAGGAATCTGTCCAATTTTAAATGATCCAAATTATCAGGTTTTGCTAAGTGCGTTCATAGCTGAGTGGAGCATTTTATAGTGATAATAATATTGCAAGTAGTATCTAAAAATAAGCTGATTTTACTTTCTTCTCACCATGTTGCATAGGTTAACACAAGAATTGTAGCTATTAGCACACAATCCATCCTTCTGTTAGCATCATATATAGACTAGATGCTTAAGGTCACAAGTTCTAACCTTTCAATATGTCTTGCATTCTCTAAACACCCTCAATGCAACCTCAGCTTTAATTATTTTAAAGACTATTTTTTCCTACCCTGAAAGACATCTCACTAGACTCCATCTACCTGGAATTATTGTACTTACTTTCTTTCTTGCCAGAATCATGCTAAATATTTCTAATTCATTCTTCCTGTTATCGTAGTCTTTAAATATTTTCTTTTCCTAGCTAACCTTCCTCCACCCTCTCCACCATTTCCCAAATTTTATGGTCCAATTGTTTCCATTATCTTCAAACCAATTCGACTTTCCGGGTAAAAATAACCAGTATAGAGCATAGTGCAACCATTATCTACCTTGTTAAATGCAATCCATGCGTGTTCCAGCAAGTTCTCATTTTTACACACTTAGAATGTTACTTTTATTTGTAAGTGCCCATAAATCATATTCTTTGGGGAGGAAATTCAGTTTATAGTTTTTCATGTGCACCATCTCTGTGGATTATTCCTACCATACAGATAACACTGGTTTAATCTTATCTATAAGCTCTTTCAGGCAAATGGTCTGAGCCATTTGTCTTAGACTGATTTAGAAAATTAGGTGTTTTGTGGTTGTTGTTTGTTTGTTTATTATTTCACAGAGAGAGAGAACAGGTATGAGTAGGGGAGTGGTAGAGCTAGAGAGAGAGGGAGAGAGAGAGAGAGAGAGAGAGAGAGAGAGAGAGAATCCCAAGCAGGCTCCATGCTGTTAGCACAGAGCCTGATACAGGACTTGATCCCATGACCCTGGGATCACAACTTGAGCCAAAATCAAGAATCGGCCACTCAAACAACTGGTCACCCAGCCACCCCTAAAAAGCTATATTGTTTATAAAATTTTCCTTAATTATCTTTGGATTTTTTTTTTCTTACCAGTTCTTTTTTTTTTAATTTTTTTTTAATGTTTATTTATTTTTGAGACAGAGAGAGACAGAGCATGAACGGGGGAGGGTCAGAGAGAGAGGGAGGCACAGAATCTGAAGCACGCTCCAGGCTCTGAGCTGTCAGCAGAGAGCCCGACGAGGGGCTCGAACTCACAGACCATGAGATCACGACCTGAGCCGAAGTCAGGCGCTTAACCGACTGAGCCACCCAGGCGCCCCTTACCAATTCTGATATATCACTTTTTAAGTTAATATAATTGACAAAAACAGAGAGGGACATAAAATAAGCTTAAAACTTTTGCACCCTATGTTCTTCTAACATTTCCCATCTATTCTAAGCAGCAGGCTTCAGATTGCATTGTTCTTTCCCACCTGCCCCCCACCAAAGCTAAGGAAGTCTCCTCCCGTCTTTGCATTTTTGCAAGTAGTAGTTTTAGCTGGATTTCTACACTTTTGATGCTATTCTTAAGAGTATATGACATTCTTACTCATTAATTATACACTCTGTCCATCTTCATTAACTTTTAAATACGTATTTGTTCTAGAGCTTTTTGTTAGGTATGATAATATCTTGAAATAATTTTTTTTTTCCTTTCTAATTTTTTCATTCAAAATTGTATTTTCAGAATGTCATTTGGAGGAGCCTTCAAATTTTTTTGGTATCATCATTTAAGTTTTGACTTTAGTTTTATAACTCTATTTTCCCTAAACTTTCGAAAACTTTCTTAAATCTACAATATATGTTATCTCATTGTCAAGTTTTCTTCTATTTCTTGTTAGAAACTCGTTGTTAATTGATAGTGAAGGTTGTGCCTTGTATAGGAATTACCTTTTTGTTTCTTTTTCAACTTCCAGCAAATAAAATTTTCCACAAGGCAAGTTAAGAATATCCCACCCTGTATCAGAACATCAATGCAAAGAGCTACCTGTTTGATCGCTCTTTAATTTAGCATGGTTTTCGGAATCAATTAATGAAGAGATGGAAAAACATTGTAAACTTATCTTTTGTGCTTGGGGCTCCAGTCTTACTATGAGGTTTGTAGGTATGGATTTAATCTCATTTACCTTGCTAGGGGATTTATGTTTCTTTTGGACTCCTTTCTTTAATGAACTTGGTATACATTTCTAGTATTATCTCTTAGACTATTTTTTCCTCTTCCCTCATTCATTTTTAACACTCTAATACTTTAAAAAAATATATCATCCATGTCTCTTAATGTCTCTTTTCTTTCTGTTTGTTTCTTTCTGCTGAGTTCTGGATAATAATTTTAGTTTTATATCTCTGCTGACAAGTACCTTCTTTAGTTCTAGATAATGTGCTATTTAACTCATCCCTTAGAGCTGGGAAGAAGGGGTGGCAAAACAGCTACAAGAACAAAACAGAAGCACACTAAAAGAAACTGTGACAGATTTATTTTGACTGTGAGTTTGAAGTATTGTTTGGAAGACCAATGATGATTTTCATCATGAATTTGGAAATATGGTACTATAGCCAAAGCAGGAAACCCAAAAGAGGAAATTGTGCATTTCAAGTGTCACATCATGCTATACTACACATTATTTGTCATAGACTCTCTCGTCCAGCAAGACAGCAGATGAAGGATGGAAATGAGAGGGAGGGGAATGTCTCAGAGGAGACAAGAGCCCTGAGTAAGGGTCCTTTTTCCATATTTATTAGGCTCAGAAGGCTTCTAAGGGTGATGAACGTGAACAAAAAGACAACGAACAATGAAACCAGGAACATTAACTCCTGGGCAAGAGCAAAGGGGGTTTTGAAGATACCTGTGCTAGGGGTTTGGGTCAATACAAAACAAGATCCTGGCCCCAGGCAGAAGGTTGTTTACAGCAGACATAAGGCTCCACCTCCATTTACCTAAACTTGCCTAAGGGACAAGAAAGACAGAACAGGCTACCTCAGGGCCAACAAGGCATCTTTTGCAAATTAGCTCTGCTCTGGGCAACTTCAACCTGCTGTGGTCTATAGATCTGTTTATCTGTTTTTGTCCTTCCTTTCTGTGAAAGCAGGTTTCTGCTATTGTACTAAATTGGGGAGAATTTCCACCCTGAATACCTAATCTTGTTTACCTATTCTTGGATGCTTCCATCCTAAAATTTCCTATTCCTATACCTTTGTCCTATACTGGGGACCTTTGCCCTGTTTACCTAATCTTGTTTAGCTAATCTTGGATGCTTTCATTATGTGGCTGTTTCTTTACGCCTTGTTTAGCCCATCAGTGCAAGCTCAGGGAATTCTTAAGCTTATTCCTCATGGTTATTGGTTTGTAGTTTCTGCCTGTTCAGAATGTAATAAAAACTAATTTCATAGTGTTTAGTAAGAGTAATTTAATGACAATGATAATTTAACATGATATAAGAAAAACTTTACCAGAGTCAAGGATTGTGGGCTCTCTATTCAAGAATAATTTCAGAAGCATTGGTTAGAAAAATTGGGGATGGTGGCAAATGGTAATGTCTTCATGATTAACTTCACAAAGGGTTCACTTTATTAGAACACAATACTATTCATCAGATCCAAGGCCATGGACACTAGGAGCTACTAAGTTGTTCATAATAACAATTATGATGTCTGACTTGTGTTTTGTTTTTTTCTTACCCATCCCCCAGTTTTACTATTTCATGCCTACACATTATATTTAAACTATTTTATGCTGAATTTAATATTGGTATTCATTTAGTATAGACAAATTAATTTTTCAAAGTACAATGGCTGAATCTTGTTTAATACACTATTTCTTGGGATCTATAGTGAAAGATTAACAAACTAAGAACCAACTTGAAGGCAATAAGTTTAAATGATACAAATTCCATCAGAGGAATAAGTGAAATCCCATTAATGAATTAAAATAGTCACTAGGCCTGCAGGGTTGAATAGACTAATACAAAAAAATAAAGAAAGAAAGAAAGAAAGAAAGAAAAGTCCGTGAGAAATTTGGTGATTTATGCATCAAACACAGAAAGAAAGAATATTCGCATGGGCAATTGCATTCAGAAGCCATCTGTAGTAGATTATATTATTGTAGAGCTAATATCCACTCTCCTTTAACTTTGTGCATAAGAAAAGTGATCTTCTCAACCCTACTGATAGTGGGTTCAGTATCTTTTGTCCCTGCTACATATGAAAAGAGTATGCCTTTGCCAGTCTCTGTCCTGTTAAGTGCAGTCCTGAGTGAGAAGGCTGCTGGACAGAACGAAATCTGACCCATAGCCTGGAGCAGAATTCTAGAGTTATCTTCAGATTCAATACTGAGAAAAAATATCAATTGTGATAAATCACTGAGATTAGAGCATATTCGTATTTAGCATTATTGTAGCTAAAGATAACAACATTCAAATCTATGGTTAACACAAGAGGAGAAGTAACTTCTTAACTACAAGAACTGAAATATTCTATTCTCATTGACAAAAGGCCTGCCTACTTCAGGCAGAGAGACAAATTGCTTTATCTTAATGCCACTAAACATTGAATATTTTGTTGTTGTTGTTCTGGTCACACAGTTTTTAAAGAGGGCTCACTTGGGGCTCCTGGGTGGCTCAGTAAATTGGGCATCTGACTTCCGCTCAGGTCATGATCTCGTGGTTGGTAGGCTCGAGCCCTGAGTCGAGCTCTGTACTGACAGCTCAGACCCCAGAGTATGTTTTGGATTCTCTGTCTCCCTCTCTCTCTCTCTGCCCCTTCCCTGATCATTCTCTCTCTCTCTCTCTCTCTCTCTCTCTCTCTCTCTCTCTCTCTCTCAAAAATAAACATTAAAAAAGGTTTTTTGTTTTTTTGTTTGTTAATTTTAAAAAGGGCTTACTTGGCTACCCGCGATTGGAGAAAAATGATATTTTTAGGCAAACAGGAAAAAACTCATTTTTGGGGTGCCTGGATAGCTTAGTCGGTTAAGCATCTGACTTCTGATTTCCACTCAGGTCATGATCCTAGTGTTGTGGGATCAAGCCCTGCATCTGGCTCCGTGCTGAGTGTGGAGCTTGTTTAAGATTTTCTCCCTCTCTCTCTCTCTCTCTCTGCCTCTGCTCCTCCTCTGCTCTCTCTAAAATAAATAATAGATATGAACTAAAAACATAAAAATATATTGTTACATGAAATTTGTCTGCATTTTTATATAAAATGAATAAAAATTTGTCAGTCTCATATTCTTGATAAATATTTCTGCTCCAGATGTGGATTTATTCTGTCTGAAATAAGATCAGATTTCTGAGTGTATAGGACAAAGAACCAGATTTGAAACTGTGGTTAGTTGTCGAAGGTAACTAATGATCAACTATAGTTGTTTTTCTTGTTGCTTCTGTGCCAATGAAAAAAATATCTCATTTGTTTATGCTTTGTAAATGTGAGTTATTATAACTGACAACCCTGTAAACTGAGGAAAGCAAATATCTCACTCAAGTATTAGATTCAATGTATATATTATTACTATTATTGTGTATTTTTTTAAGCTGGGAACTTTTCATACACTGGTTTTATTGGGGGGGGAGGAAGGCAGAGAAATTGTCATGATTCAATAATAAAATTCATATTGCTCAATCTGTGTCAGGAAGAAAAAATGAAAAAGAAAGTAGTAACAGTTTTGCCAAAGACTTGGTTAAAATGAAATATCTCTACAGACAAAAATTTGATATCCTTCCAAGTTTAAGTTTACTTCTCAAGGTAATATATACTATTTTAAAGTCAGATAAAGCTTTCTGTTTTCTTTTTATATGACTTATAGAAGGCAAGAAAAGCATCTTTAACCAGGGGAGGACTTTAGGATCTTTTTGTTCTCTGTCAATTATCAAATTACCGAAATAAAAGGCAGACTTACAGAAGGAACCAGTTATGAGAAATCATATGAAAGAGAGAACCCCAAAAGAGACTTGAAGGTAAGTGAAGGGAGGATGACAGTGAAAACAAGAATACACGTTCAGAGTTGCACTGAAAATGAATTACTTGCCCAATGCCCAGAAACGGCTTGCAAGAGGTTAATACTGCCACCTCCCAAGACAGAGGGACATAAACTTAATTGGGACAGATAAATAAGAAGCCTAAGCACTGTTTTCAATGCTTTACATAGACTATCTCATTGAGACTCACAAAAACTGTATGAGTATTATAATTTTATACCCATTTTATACACGAGGAAATTGAAGCCTAGAGTGATGAAAAACCCTCTTCAAGGCTGCATTGTCCGTGTCAGAGCCCGAATTTAAATGCAGTTTGTTTAACTGTGGAGTCTGCTGTTTGGGGTGGTAACTTGGAGGGAGGAGACATACTTCGATGTGCGAGTGCTAGAAGGCTGAACCCAAAGTTAGATGTCAGAATTGAGTGCATTCTGTCTCAATTCAGAAATATTTTAGTTATGAAAAAGGCAGTTTCTAATTATCTTTGTATGACATTTTTCTAAATAAAAGTTGTTTATAAGACTTGATTTTAACATCAATTAAATGTCATTCTAAGTTGCTGAATGCAGCAAGTCAATCACTGAAGATTGAAATAATGCTAAATAATTGGGGTAACTGAACGATCTCTTTTTTTTGTTCTCCATGGATTTGTCTTATATTTGCAAGTCAAAGTGAAAGAAAGGAGGGGTGTCTAGGTGGCTCAGTCAGTCAAGTGCCCCACTCTTGATTTCAGCTCAGGTCATGATCTCACAGTCCTGATATCGAGTTCTGTGTCGGCCTAGGTGTGGGGTGTGGAGCCTCCTTGGGGCTCTTTCTCTCTCACTCCTCCTATGCCCCTTCCCGACTCTCTCTCTAAAAATTTTTTTTTTAATTTAAACAAAGTTAAATAAAAGATAAAATTATGCCAAGACAATTTAGGCATTACCAAATTATAGCTAGGCTCATTTATTATGTTTCATATTTTTTTCAGAGGTGCTCAGAGTCCCCTAAGGTATAATTTATAATTATATAAGTTACTAACTGTTCTGTTTACAAATAAGGAAGTGATAACAACACCTAACTGTGCATTGGCATAATAGCACTCAGCCAGATGATTAATTCTACAAAGAAGGGCAGCGCTGACCACGAGTTACTTTTGCTGATACAGTCGCTTAATCCCAAGCTGAGTTCGTTACAGAAAAACCATGGCAATGATTTTGCTACGGTTCTAGTAGGAGAGTCTTTATGGTTCAAATGATTTATAGAATTTAATACATGCACTTGACACTTGCCAAGAAATTGGTTATCACTTTTCTGTTTGTCTGTTTTCCAAACCAATATCTGGAATGTTGTTTGGCCTATGGTATGTCCAACACATGACAGCAAATGGAACATCTAGCCTGAGGCATGCAAATAAATCAGAGAAATATAACATGTGATCTTTGATTTTAAATTGAACTATTGTTCTTAGTATATAACACGTTCTAAAGCAAAGTGACTCCCATGCTTGCTGGACAAAGAGATAAACCTTACTACCGATTCTGGGCATTGTAGTTTGAGATTCAACCAACACATGAAAAAAGTCCAAAGAAACCGATTATTTCAAGTATATTTGTTTTGATCCATACTATAAAAATCAGCTACTCAGAAGTTTAACATTTAGAATAATGTGTAATACAAGAAAAATTATAATGCTCAATATTGTCTAACAAAATATAGTAGGAGAGAAACTAAAATTTTAGAAAACAACATGAATGGATGTGTTAAAAAAATATGCTTGCAAGGTTCAGGCACATTGTAGTGTAAGTTAATAAATAACAGTGACAGTATTAACAGTAAGTTAATAAATAACAATTGGAAATTTATTTACATACATCGTTAATAATGAATCTATTATAAACGATTAGAGAAGGTGATTAAATGAGATTTTTTTTTTAAAATGCCAATTTCAATAAGAGATCATACAATTGAAAATTTGTTAAGAGAGGGACACCTGGGTGACTTACTTGGTTGAGCCTCCACTTTGATTCAGGTCATGATCTCATGGTTCCCGAGTTCGAGCCCCACATTGGCTTCCTGATGTCAGCCTGTCAGTGCAAAGCCCGCTTTAGATCCTCTGTCCCCCTCTCTCTGTCCCTCCCCTGCTTGCACTCTCCCAAAACATAAATATTTAAAAATCTGTTAAGAGAACAGATCTGTCTTAAGTGTTTCCACCACAGTAAAATCCCTTTTAAGCCCCTAACATGATTGACATGTATTTAATGTTCAATACCAGAAACATTTATTTTTTTTTTCTTTTTATTGAAGCTGACTGTTGGGGTTATTACTGAGGATGACGAGATTTTACACAAGGCTTGGCCAGCTAAAATGTAACACGGAGAATTCTAGTGGGCTACAGTTAAGCTTGGGAGGGACGTGGGTCTCTTGGAATGGGAGGCGGCATGACCCCCCCACCCCCCACCCCCAATTGTGGAATGCCCTGCCGGCCCTCCCATGTGTTTCTACAGTCCTTGGGGAATTCTGTCATCTATATATTGCATGCAAAGTTTAGCAAATCAATGGGACACAGAGACCTTCACTGCATAGCTCTGATTTGATTAGTCTCTTGTGATATCTCACCTTTAAGTCATGCACCCTTGTTGTTGCATGACTGAAATGTTGTGTGCCCTCTGTACACGACAAGCCATCTGAGATTTGTGATTGGCCTGACACTTCAATAAATGAAAATACAAGCAAGGCGAACGGGGGTCTTCATCTGTGAATGTTGGCCCCCATGCCTTCTCCTCTCTTTCTTAGCAAAGTGTGGAGCCATCAGCCTTTCATCCTTCCATGCAGGGTTTGCAGGCCATTCCCTGAAGTTGACATATAATAATAGTTTTCGGTGTACAGCCTAGTGTTTCCACAATTATACACGTTATGGAAAGTTCACCATAAGTGGAGTTACCATCTGTCGCCATACAAAGTTATTACACTATTATTGACTGTATTCCCTATGCTGTACATTACATCCCCATGACTTGTTTATTTTATAACTTTAGTTTCTACCTCTAGTCCCCTTCACTTATTTCACCTCCCCTCGCCTCCCCACAACCAGTAGCTTGGTCTCTATACGTTTCAATCTGTTTCTCATATTGTTGTTATTGTTTATTTGCTTGCTGTTTGTTTTGTTTTTTAAACTCCACATATAAGTTAAATCATATGGTATTTCTTTCTCTGCCTCACTGATTTCACATACATAATACGCCTAGGCCCATAAAGTTTTAATTTTTTTTAAAGAAATACATCATGAATACATCAAACTTGAAAAGCTTCTGCACAGCAAAGGAACCTTAATAAAGTCAAAAATCAAACTACTGAATGGAAGAAGATATTTGCAAACCATATATCTGATGCAGCTCTAATAAACAATCAGATCAAAATATATAATAATCTGATTAAAAGTAAATCGAATGTCAAAATCTCAAAATCACAATATCAGATCACACCTGTTGGGAAGGCTATTACCAAAAATACAGGAAATAACAAGTGTTAGTAGTGATGTGGAGAAAAGGGAACCCTTGTGCATTGTTGATGGGAATGTAAGTTCGTGCAGTCGCTATGAAGCATGGTAAGGAGGTTCTTTAAAGAAACGAAAGGAAGAAAATGAATATAACTACCATACGATCCAACAATTTCATTTCTAGATATTTATCCAAAGGAAATAAGGAAAATACATTTGCACCCCCATGCTCACTGTAGTGTTATTTACAGTGGCCAAGACATGGAAACAACCTGAGTGTCCATTGACAGAAGAATGCATAAAGAAAATATGGTGTATATATACAATAGGATATTATTCAGCAGAAAGTAAGAAAGAAGGAAAGAAAGAAAGAAAGAAAGAAAGAAAGAAAGAAAGAAAGAAAAAGAAAGAAAGAAAGAAGGAAGAAAAGAAGGAAAGAAAGAAGGAAGGAAGGAAGGAAGGAAAGAAAGAAAGAAAGAAAGAAAGAAAGAAAGAAAGAAAGAAAGAAAGAAAGAAGAAATCTTACCATTTTCATCAATGTAGATAGATCATGAGGGTATTATGCTAAGTGAAGTTAAAGTCAGAGAGAGAAAGGTATACTGTATGACCTCACTTACATGTAGAATCTAAAAGAAAACAAAACAAACCCAAACCAAACTCCTAGATACAGGGAGCAGTGTTTGCCAGAGTTGAAGAGAGGGAAGTGAAATATAAAAATATATAAACTTGCAGTAAAATAAATAAGCCCGGTGAAATATAAACTTGCAGTAAAATAAATAAGTCCTGAGGATATAACACACAGCATGGTGACTATAGTTAACAATACTGTATTATATATTTGAAAGTTGCTAAGAGAGCAGATCTTAAAAGTTCTCACCACAAGAAAAAAATATTTTAACTATGTGTGGTGATGGATGTTAACTAGACTTATTGTAGCAATCATTTTGCAATATATATACATATCTCATGTTGTATGCCTGAAGCTAATATAGTGTTAAATGTCAGTTGTATTTTAATATAAAAAAAAGGTTTAAAATGTATTATACCTATAAGAGATCATATTTTAAGAAAAAATACAATGGTGCATTTTAGTAACATTTTGTCTATACCACAATATTTTTTTAAGTTTATTTTATTTATTTTGAGAGAGAGAGAGAGAAAGAGAATGAGAGAGGGAGAGCACATGAGCAGTGGAGGGGTAAAAAGTGAGGGAGAGAGAATCCCAAGCAGGCTCTGTGCTGGCAATGCAGAGCCCAAAGTGGGGCTTGTTTTCACAAACCATGAGATAATGACCTGGGCTGAAATCAAGAGTTAGATGCTCAATCAACTGAGTCACACAAGCACCCCGATAGCACAATATTTTTTTTAACTGACACTATTTCTTTTTTTTTTTGGTAGGTATTTTCATTTTATTTATGTATTTATTTAATTCATTTAAGAAAAAGAGAGAGAGAGAGAGAGAGAGAGAGAGAGAGAGCGAGCAGGGGAAAGGGACAGAGGGAGAGAAAGAGAGCATCCCAAGCAAGTTCCATCCCCAGCACAGAGCCCAACATGGGGCTCGATCCCACAACCATTAGATCATGACCTAAATCAAAATCAAGGGTCAGACGCTTAACCAACTGAACCATCCAGGTGCCTCTAACAATATTTCTACTTAATAACTTAGTAGAATAAATTTCTCATTAATTTACTTTTCCACACATACTGATTTTGTCAGAGATATATTAACATCTGAAATATTGGAAATTTTCCATCTGTGAATAGAAGTTAACAAAACATAGTTCTCAATTAGCCACCTTTAATTACTTTAAAATGTTTTAAATTATTTCATAGTTTTGCAGTTTAATGTGTTTTATGATTTTCACTTCCTTTTGTCTTCTACCTCTTTTTTTATTTGACCAATGATTTAGTTAATTATGCGGACAAACTAGTGAATAAAATTTTTTATGCAGCATCACAGTCAACTCTTTCTTTTAGAGTGGCCACTTTAAAAAAAAAACATATGAGAAAGAGTTCTTTTATTTTAACAAAAAGCATTATTTTCCTTGTAGGTATATTGAATGTGTCTTAGCAATTTCTATATTGAAATTTTTACGTATATAAAAATCATTGTTTCCTTTTTTCTAATCTTTAAGTACTTTATTTCCGCTCATTACTTTCCTGCACTAGCTAGGACCCATCAGTACAAAACTGAATAGAAATGGGAAATGTCTCATTTTTTTTCATATGAAATCAGATCACCCTATCATTTGAGATTAAATTGAATTTGGCTTCAGTTACTATCCCACACGCATTGGGTATTCTCAACATATTTTCCAATCTTTTAGGGAATCTCAGCTATATTGATATTTCCCTTCCTTACCACTGACTTTTGATGCCAGGATAAGAATATATAGAGCTTCATTGAGCTCAGTCTAGACAGATATAATCCAGACAGTTCAACTCACCCACAGCACCTGCGTGACTTATACAAGTACTCAGTGTTTATTGTCATTTGCTCAGATTTGGGCAATTTGTTGGCACAGCAAAAGCTAACACAGGATGCGAAACACTGAAAGAAGTGGAAACACAGAGATGCTTCTCCTGGATATTTGTCCAGGACTATGCATAAATAATCAGAACATCTAGTTGAAATAAAAATAACCTATGTGGCTGGAATTCAGAGAAACATCTACTTCGGCGCTTGGTGTGTATGAACATTGAAACCTTAAAAAACTGAAGGAAGATCTCTAGTTGAGATCTAAAACAAATGTATGTATCTGAGCACAGGGAAACTAGAGAATAAATTTCACTCATAATATTTAGAACGTTCTACATGGGATGTCTTGCCCAATGAGCATCATGATCCACCCCATATATGTAATCGACGGCTGTGGAGAGCTTGCCTACGGATCAAATATACTCAGTGATTTGGTTTGCTACCTAGCAAAACACAATGCAAACATAAAATGTTAAATGTTATAGTCCCCTTTTTTGAACCTGTGAAATAGGGGAAATATTATTGGCCTCAAGACTTTTTTATAAAGATCAAACCAGTGATGTTAGACCAGTGATGTTAGACCATTTGCTTTTACTGTCTTGCTAGAACACAGAAGCTAGAACCAAAACTTTGCTACTAGATAGTCTGTTGCTGCCCTCCCGACCTGGGTAGCTCATATAGACAAGACTAAGCTCCTTAGTACAGCATTGTCTCCTTAACCCCCACCACCTCCTGAGTCACTTTGGTTTTTATTTTTTTACTATTTACGTATTTACTTTGAAAGAGAAAGAGCACATGCAGGGGAAGAACAGAGAGAGAATGAGAGAGAGAATCCCAAGCAGGCTCTGCACTATCAGCACAGAGCTCAATGGGGGGCTCAAAAACAAGAACGATGAGATCATGCATGACATGAGCCAAGGTCAAGAGTTGGATGCTTACCCCACTGAGCCACTGAGACGCCCCTGAGTATCTTTCATTTCAACTAATGGCAACTCTGTTTTTCAGTTGCTCATGTCCACAAAGCTGCTGTGATCCTAGATTTCTCTATTTCTGTTCTAGTCCACATCTTGTCAGAAATCTATTGTGCTGACTCTACTTTCAGTGTATTTCCAGAATGTGACCACCTGTTACCACTTCATAGCCACCATCCTGGTCCACATCACCTGCATCTCTCACCAAGATTAATGCAACTGGTCTCTGCAACTGGTCTAATGCAACTCCTCACTGGTCTCTCTACTCTCTCCTTTGCCTTCTGTTGCCTTTCTTTGTCTACACTCAATCTAAGAATTGAAGTCAGTCCATTTCTCTGCTAAAAAACATCCAGTGGCCTTCTATTTCTTTCAACCAACAGCCAAACATTTTTGGTTTTTTGTTTTTACCTTACCCTCCAAAGTCTTGCAATGATCTGGCCTGTGTAACTTGTCTGACCTCATTTCCTCCTTCTCACTAACACTCTCACTCCATTCACTGACAGGCTTCTCCGTTGTTCCTTGAACTAAGTAGATATGGACTTAGCTCAGGGCCCTTCACCAATGCTGTTCGCTTTATCTGGAATACTCTTTTCCCCACATCATCCCAATACTGCCTGTCTTTCGTTATCTCAGTTCAAAAGTCTCCTCATCAGTGATGCCTTCCCTAGGTGCCCTACCTAAAAATTATCCATACGCTTTAACACGCATACATATACATTTCATATTCCCATCAGTTTTTATTTTTCTACAAAGCACTTAGTGCACTAACAAACAGTATATTGCAAGGAGACTCCACACAAAGAGAATCAATAAGATATATATATTATCCTATCTATCTCTTAATATATTATTACAAGATTGATTTTAAGAAATTGTCTACCATGACTGCGAGAAACATTAAGGCCGAAATTGATAGAGGAGGCCAACGGGCGGAAAACTACGACAGCAGTTGATGTTGTCGTCTTGAGTCTAAAATGTAAAGGGCAGGACATAAATCTGGAAATTCAAGCGACATTGTTATATCAATGTGTCTAGGGAATCAACTGATTGACAAGGATTGTGTAATGTCCCTCAAGTCAACTGACTGTAGATGTTAGTCACATGTACGAAATACCTTCCCAGCAAAATTGAGACTAATATTTGACCAAACAACCAGGCAACCTACCCAGGTAGACACATAAAATTTGACGATCACATATAGTATATATTATACTTTTTACAAAGTCATATTTGTTTTCTGCCTCTCCCAATCAAATTTAAGCTCTGTGAGAACAGACTGTTGTCTGCTTGTTTACAAAAGTTTGTCCACTGTTCAGAACACTGCTTGGGAACTCACTAAATATCTGATTTGATGAATGAATTTATGTTGGATTGTCGAGGGATGTTTAAAACTTAGTGAACCTTACGTACCTCACCACTCACATCAAAATTATATGAGGGGCAAGGGTGCCTGGGTGGCTCAGTCGGTTAAGTGTCCAACTCTTGATATCAGCTCAGGTCATGATCTCATGTTTGTGGGATCGAGCCCCACATTGGGCTCTGTGCTGACAACGTAGAGCCTGCCTGGGATTCTCTCTCTCCCTCTCTCTCTGCCCCTCCCCCACATTCTCTGTCTCTCAAAATAAACATAATTTTTTTTAATTATATGAATCAAGAGACTGAAATAAAAAAGTATTCTTTAGGATTGCAGTTAGCGCACTGTGCGAAAAGAGTCAGTGTGGGTGAGGCAACAGTCACACAGTTGCTGGGGGAATAGTTGTGAGCACCAGCCACAGAGAAACTCAAAGAAATGTCAGTAAGAGGTCCTGAGCATAGGGAGGAAAAACAAAAAACAAAAAAAAAACCTTGAAATTTTCCATGGAAGAAAGAACCCGCTCTAACTGCTTACCATGCCCTGATACCAAATCCCAAAAACATAAGCCAAAAAACCGAATGCCCACCCGCTCCCCCTAAAACAAACAAACAAACAAAAAATATAGAAAAAAATCTTTTTTCTAGTTATTGTCTCAAATCCTGGAAGGGTAGAGAAATTCAGAAATGGTGGGAAGAGACGAAGTATAGGTAGGGTGAGATCAGAAACTCAGAAAGTGGCCATCACCACTCTGTCAATCCTCATCAGTCGTCCTGAAGCAATAGCTAGCTGGGAGAAGAAAGAAACTCTAAATTAGATAAGAATCTTCATTTTTTTTTTTTAATCTTACCACTGGAGTGAATGTTTTAACTATAGAAATGGACTATTTGGGCTTAAAATACCTAGAGGAATGTTTATTTTCCAAGAGTGATTGAGAATGTTATTAGTCCAGCTTAATTGTTCATCTAATGGCTTGGCAAAAACAAGGAGTCTTCAAATTGGTTTTATGGGGCAGTGGGAAATTTTTCCTTAAAAAGTTGTGGGGACACCTGAGTGGCCTAGTCTGTTGGGCGTCCAACTTCGGGTCAGGTCACGATCACACGGTTGGTGAATTTGAGCCCCACACGGGGCTCTGTGCTGACAACTTAGAGCCTGGAATCCACTTCATCTTCTGTGCGTGTCTCTCTCTCTGCCCACCCCCCCCCCCCAGTTGTGCGAGGGCGCAAGCGCGCTCTCTCTCTCAGGAATAAATAATTTTTTTTAAGTTGTCTTATGTTTACACCCTCTTGAATGTAGCCCATTTAGAAAAATAAAGCACATATAACTGTCCTAGTGTGGTATTAGACAGCTAGTAGGAATTTCATAAGTAATAACTATCAGTGCCATTAGAATTGGATGTTGACTTTTCTTTGATGGCTAGCATTCTATAAAATGTTAGTTACTGAAAACAAACTAGTTAGACAGGAAGCACATACCTATGGAAAAACCTGTCTTTATATGTGTATATCCGTCATCTCTAACTTATATCAGATGTTCAGTTGTTATTCTTCGAGGGGATGGTAGTCAGAGGAAGAATAACCGAATTTCAAAATGAATGAAAAACTATGCATTATAGGAATTCAAAATGAAACAGATCAGCTTCGGCTAGAATGTGAGAGAGGATTTATGGATAGGGGAAGCCACTGATCATGGGAGGACAAATAATTAATGGATTGAAGGAGACAGTTTTGGCGGAGCTAGCTGAAGATGGGGGTACAAGAAAGGTAACTGGAAAGAGCACGAAGAACGCAACCAAAGTTATACTAATGTTTGTGGTGAACTGAGACCCTTGATGCATTTTACCCTGAATTTCTGGTGATTATATCATCCTCCTCAGTGAATAGGAACCCTGTATGCGTATCATGGCCACTTTTTAATTTTTGTAACAAAATATCTTTGTTCCATAACGTCCCTATTTCTGGTAATCATAGTCCATTTTGACTATGAATGGGTCTGTGAATTTCAGCAGTGTAGCAAATGCACAGGTCACTGATAAGAATGCTGATGTGGAGAGAGTAATTTTATTTTAATTTTAGCAGCAGTGATCTTTAAGTTGTCTAAAAACTCAAGTTGGCTTAACCTAAACTCTTCAAATATAAAAGGGGTTTCTGAATTGGAACTACAGAAAAAATATTTACATGTCACTAACCTAGAAACTGGGAATAAAACTAAGAGCCATTTCTTCAACCCCTGAAAAAAAAATAAAACTACCAAGATTATTCCTTTGAATTTTGTTTGTTGGTTGGTTTGTTTGTTGGAATGCAGCTATTTGGCATGTAATAGTGTGTATATTCCTAGTGGGCATAGGTATGTGCTGTCATTCATTTTGCTCGAGAAACATGTAACATGAAATAGAGAAAGCAAAATGCATCTCTGTTATAAGACATGAAGCAAATAAACACATTTGTTAAAAATTAAAAGTTCTTGTTTTACATTTCCAGTTAAAATAGTACCTTGTATAAATGGTAATCATTAGAGAAAATTTCTGATAGATCCGTTAGATACTAGAACTATTCTTCTGGCCCCATGAAGATTCTCTTTCCCAAAACTTAAACAAAATTGTTAATGTAAATTGAAATAATTTGACTTTATGTGTTTATGGAAAAAGTCTTTTTAAACTTTTAATTTTGGGGACACCTCGTTGGCTTAAGTGCCCAACTTTGGCTCAGGTCATGATCTCATGGTTCATGGGCTCAAGCCTCACGTTGGGCTCTGTGCTGACAGCTCAGAGCCTGGAGCCTGCTTTGGATTCTGTCTCCCTCTCTCTCTCTCTCTCTCTCTCTCTCTCTCTCTCTCTCTCGGCCCCTCGCCCACTCATGCTCTCACTCCCTCTCTCAAAAATAAATAAACACGAAAAGAATTACACTCTTATCTTTCATGACAAGTTGCTAAATATGTATCACATATAAAAATCATGATGCAAAAATTTTAATTACTTACAATGTGCTCCCACAGAAAGGCTGCTACAAGAGTCATGTCAACTGAAAATAACCTTGTCTAATACTTCCTCAAATCAGAAAGCCTACATTACCAGACCGGCAGACAATTTCTCTCATTTTTATGTTTTTTATAAAGTAAAAAATTGGGGCGCCTGGGTGGCGCAGTCGGTTAAGCGTCCGACTTCAGCCAGGTCATGATCTCGCGGTCCGTGAGTTCGAGCCCCGCGTCAGGCTCTGGGCTGATGGCTCAGAGCCTGGAGCCTGTTTCCGATTCTGTGTCTCCCTCTCTCTCTGCCCCTCCCCCGTCCATGCTCTGTCTCTCTCTGTCCCCCAAAAAATAAATAAACGTTGAAAAAAAAATTAAAAAAAAAAGTAAAAAAAAAGTAAAAAATTAAATTATGAATGTGAAAACGTAATCTGAATCATAATAAATTTAAACACGAACACTTACACGCATGCATACTTCACATTAAGTTTGCGAAGTACTCCCTTCCCAATTATATTGGCTTACTTGCGGATCCTATCTTTTTTGGAACTGGTTCAACAAAAACATTACAAGATAAAATAAACCAAATACTCCGCATAAGTCAGATTGATTCAGAAAGTCTTGACGGAGAAGGTGACCGACATTTTAAGTTTCTGATACTTGGATCTCTGGTCACTATCTTTCAGAAGTGTCTCAGCAATGAAGATGGTTTACTCAACAGTATCAATGACAGTAGATTATTAGTGGTATATTTTCAAACCCACTCTGCCATTGTATTACCACAGAATGCAAATGAATTCACAGGTACATCGAAGGCAGTGAGTTATTTTCCATAACTCACTCTTGTTTGTTCTTATAATCAGCACGCAGATGGTACAGCCTACTTACTGGGAGCAGCTCCCAGCAGACAACATATTTCTTTGGTTTGCACTGAATCTACTAGTTATCTCCATGAGTATTGCTGAGCTAAAGGAGGAACATCTGTTGTGATGGTCCTTTAGACAATAGACCCTGTGAAATAGTTGTAATCACTCAAATCTATACTAAATTAACATCATTAAAACTGAGCTGATTTACTTATGCTTAGAGAACAAAGATGCTACACACCATAGAACTTGCATCGATATCTAACCATTTCATGACTATTCTAAGTTTTTAAATGATGTTTAGTTATTGAGATAAAATACATAAAAGCCCAGTAATTGTCTTCTTGGGAATAGTCTGAAATTGATCGAAATGATCAAAAGTAAAGTTACACGAATTCTTAGGGATTGCATTTGCTTATGCTAATGGTCTTCATGATTTTAAGTATGCTAGACAAGTTCCGTGGGGTTGAAGAGAGCTAAACACTGGAAAATATTGGAGTAACAAACAAGGTTATGAATTTTGGTGATCTAGCCATTTCAATAATCGTAAACTAATTCAGATTACATATCTTATTATAAATATGCAAAGGACTAAAGTGTTTTATATACCAGAAGCTTATTATGTGTCTATTAGTAGTCCATCTAATATCCAACCGAATTATTCATTAAATTTTCAGATTTTAGGTAATCACCCCCAGAGATTCTGATTTAAGAAGTTAAGGGAATGGAGGGTGCTGGGGTGTTTTCCTCTGGATTACTAAGCATCCAACTCTTGATCTCATAGTTCCTGAGATCAAGCCCCACATTGGGCTCTGTGCTAACATCACAAAGCCTGTTCGGGATACTCTCTCCCTGTCTCTCTGCCTCTCCCCCTGCTTGAGCAGTCTCTCTCTCCCAAAATAAAAAAAATAAGCATTTAAAAAATTTTAAAAAAAAGTTAAGAAAGGAGTGTAAGAAATCAGGGAAAGACTATAAGGAAGAGAAGTCCTAAATTTTTGAAACTTAGATAATTATGATGTAGGCCATTCTTAATTCAATCATAAAGAAAATGTGATATAAAGCATGCTTCATACCATTTTCCTGCTCTCTAAAATCAAAGGATGGGAAGTATGTTTATTCTACAAATGAAAAAAAAATACAAATAACATCAACAAGAAATTTCTAATTCTTCCCCTAAAGCAAAGCATAGAGGATATTCATTTAGTAGCTATTGATTTAGTTGGCACCCACTTTATGTATAAGCTTGCTTTTGGATGCAAATAACAGAAGACTACATGCTTATCTCAAATAGGAACACATTCTCACGTCACATTACAAAGAGTATGGAAGTAGAGAAACTTTTGGTTTGTAAATTCAGCAGCTCAAGGGTGTCCCTTGAGGACTCAGATTCTTTTCAAAGTTTAGCTCTGCTTTCCAAACCTGTTGTTTTACCCTCTGATGGGCTCTTCTGGACAGGAGAAAGTTACAGCAGCTGTAGGCTACAACCAGACTTGGTATAAAGGACTCTACTATTTCCTTCCTTTGTCCCTGTTTCCCATCTTCCTTTCTTCCTACCCTCCTTCTCTTCCTTTCCCTTCTCATACTCCCATGTCCTTGTCTGTCTCCTCTTCCCCCCTTCCCCCCACTCTCTGCTTCCCTCCCTCCCTCTGTCTCTCCAGGGTAAAATAAACTTTCATACAGATTTCAGGCAGCTATCTCTGATGAGCATATTGGTTAAAATAAGTCTACAAGTTAATACAGGTCTATGGCTAACTACATCACTGCAAAGGGTCATGAACTGCCATAATTGGTTTAAACTGATTAGGGTTTGATAACTGGAGTTGAGGATGACCTGACCTAAATCCTATGGTGAAGAGGTGAACGCCTGTACAAAATGTAGGTTCCACCAGAAGTGAAGAAGGGGAGACTGGTTCACAGTCATATCATCAAAAGTTTTTCCTAGTATTTCTTAAGCATTTTACCAAACATTCTATCTGGTTGTATACTATTTTATCCCAGAGAGCTGTGAAGCATTAAAAACAGTACATTCTTTTTTTTTTTTTTTTAATGGTTAGGACAAATTTTTTACTGGCTTAGAATACAAGTTGAACATTTAAAATTGTTCTCTATTCCTTCTGTTAATTTCAGAACATAAAAACATAAAATAGAAAGCAAAATTTAGTGAATATGGGCAATATTCTCTTCTCTTCAGTGATCAAATAAGAGACAAGAAGAGCCACTAGTTTGGGAGTTTCAGAGCGCCCTTGATATTTAAACTTGCTCTTGCTTTTTCCTTCTTTGGCTTTAATAGAGTTGACGCAGTATGCTATTTTCTTTTTTAGTATCACTGGTTACTGTGCAAAGGAGATAAAAAAAAAAGGTTAAAAAAATGCTACATTACTTAAGGCAATCAGATTTTCTGTTTTCAATATGATTCTTCATGCCTCCAGATCTCCAAATGGCCAGTGTTTTCCATATGCTGCCTATCTCATAGGAAGCAAATCACTAGCTGGTCAGATAGCTTTTTCCCCTCCCCTAGTGTATCTGTATGCACTGCAGTTCACACGGCACCAAACAAGAATGACAGAAATCTGAAATCAAAGGACATCAAGATGTTACGGCTTCTCAGTATCTGTGATTGGTGGATTATTTACTTAGATGAGTACATGTTTGTTCCTACTCATTAACCATGGTGATTGCCAGTGGAAACTGAAGTCACTTAAGCTGATAATCAGCCCTGTCATCCATAAAGCACAATTTTGAAAAAAATAAAAAGTAAAAAAATGAACAACTGTATGTCTAGTTTAATGTGTATTGTTAGACCACTTCAGTCATGTATCTTAACCATAAGATGTTTACAGTGTTTTCCCTTAAAATCGATACAGATCTGGGGCGCCTGGGTGGCTCAGTCGGTTGGGTGTCCAGCTTCGGCTCAGGTCATGATCTCTCGGTTTGTGGGTTCGAGCCCCGCATCGGGCTCTGTGCTGACAACTCAGAGCCTGGAGCCTGCTTTGGATTCTGTGTCTCCCCACCTCTCGGCCCCTCCCATGCTCATGCTCTGCCTCTCTGTGTCTCTCAATAATAAATGAACGTTAAAAAATTTTTAAAATATTGATACAGATCTTATGTATATTTATGATGACAAAAGTGAATCCACATAATCATATTATGGCAGATTGACACATATAAACCCTGAATTCTATTTTACCACAATTATATTCAGCTAAGAACAAGAACAGGCTCCAACCAAAACAGTGCCTTGAACAAATGAAAACTGTATTTTTTTTTTTCACGTACAGAAAGTTCAGACTAGAGAATTCAGGATTAGAGCAGAGGGTCAGGTGCCTTAATATCTTTCCTGTCCTTGACCTTGGTGGTAAGTCTCATTTTTATGTTCTCCAGATGGCTGCCAGATCTCCAGCCATCCCATCAATGTGTCAGACACGAAGAAAGGAAAGAACAAAAGGAACGCATGGCCCCAAAGCCCTAGAAGACTTTTGCCTTCTTCACATTGGCCAAAATATGTCATGTGAGAGAAGAAGGTGGGACTTTTTTTTATTATTACATTGTTAAAAGCTGGCCTTATTAATACTACAGATCTAACAGATATTTGTGGCAAGAAAGAAGGGAGGATAACGGGTGGGCTCTGAGCAGTCCCGCCACATTCATCAGTATGAAAGAAACTTACAGTGACCAGTTGAACTCTCATAAAGAAGGGTAATGAACAGATAACATGAAGTTCAAAATCTAAGGCATTTTTTTTAAATGGGAGAATGTATTGGATAGAGCAAAAAGATTAAGAAGTACGTTGAACCTTCCCTTTAGGACCGGTAGAATCATATCCACGTTCACAGATTCCAATGAATATTTCTATTCTGAAAGCTCTCAGGATACATAATTGTAACCCTCTCTTTTTCATTCATGATTCAAAGCATGGAGATGCCCAAGGCCCAGATGCTATTTAATATGCAGTGTGTGCAAAAGTGGACTTCTATGCCCCTCAACTGCATCTGTTCTCAGCTCCCCTCTTCCTCATATGTGCAGCACCAACCTCTGTCTCTCCAGCTTAAAACTCCACAGTTAATGTTGGTTCCTTTTTTTTTTAATCTTTTATATGCAATTATTTTCCAACTCCAGTGGCTTCTACCTCTAAAATTCCTTCTGTAACTCATTCTGCGGTTCTTACTGCCACTATCTTTTTTTAAATTATTTGATTTAAAAAAAAATAATGTTTATTTATTTTGAAGAGAGAGACAGAGAGATAGAGTTTGAGTGGGGCAGGGGGGGAGAGAGAGAGAGAGAGAGACACAGAATCCGAAGCATGCTCCAGGCTCTGAGCTGTCAGCACAGAGCCTGACGTGGAGCTTGAATTCACTAACCAGGAGATGGTGACCTGAGCCAAAGTTGGACACTTAACTGATCGAGCCACCCAGGTGCCCCTTTACTACCACTATCTTGACTAAGGTTCTTCAATATTAACGTCCAACTAATTATTTTCCAAAATTGTATTGCAATGTCATATCAGTTCCTTAATAGAAAAGCATGGAAAGAATTACAATTACCATTAAAATGCTAGGACCACCCACTAGAATTCAAGCCTCCCAATAACATCACTCTAAAATATTTTGCAGCCTTAATGTGTACTCTTCCTCTATGCGGACTTTCATTCCAGCCAAACTTGGTTATTTCTTTTCCAAACATTCGCACTTTTTTCAACACCTGAACTTTTGTTCATCGTATACCCCTCTGCCTAGTGAACTCTTGCTACTGTTTCTCCCTGCTGATGTTTTAGTCACTCATGGAGGTCAAATTCAATATTGCTTTGTCCATCAAAGGCTTCCTTGCTTTACCCAGCTGACTCTGGTTTCTACCTTCTTTGGCCCTCCATCACATTTTATTGTTGTTCTTAATTTTTTAATGTTTATTTATTTATTTTGAGAGACAACAAGTAAGAGTGGGGGAGAGGCAAAGAAAGAGGGAGACAAAGAGAATCCAGAGGAGGCTTCACACGGTTGGCACAGGGCCCAATGCCACAAACTGAACCATGAGATCATGAACTAGGCCGAAATCAAGATTTGGACACTCAACCATCTGAGCTACCCAGGTGCCCCTATTTTTTAATTTTTGGAAGTATTCCACTTATTTGAATTTTAATATTTTTTTAAGATTTTTGAGATAGAGAGAGGAGAGAGAGAGAGAGAGAAAGCATGAGTGGCATAGAGGCAGAGAGAGAGAGGGAGAGAGAGAGAATCCCAAGCATGCTCCCAGCTGACAGCACAGAGACCGATCCAGGGCTTGAACCCATAAACCATGAGATCGTGACCTGAGAGAAAGTCAGACACTTAACCAATTCAGCCACCCAGGCGTGCCCCACTTATTTGGCTTTTAATGTAAGTGATTAGATCTCTGTATGTTCCCTCAACTAGAGTGCATTTAACAGAGAATAAGAATAACTTTATATTCCCCTTCTACAAAGCACAATGTAGAAATGTGGTTTCTTTACATGCCCAGAGTTTGTATTGTGAATCAGAACTAAGACACTCTAGATAGAGCCCAGGGTCCCTTCCAGAGTGTAACTTCTGGTTACCACTCTGCGGTAGCCGCAGTCAAAGTGAAGAGGGACTAATGCAAATAAAACCTGAGGCAAAGGATGATGACATGTGCTCAGACCTCCCAAGCTGTGGTTCAGAATGATATTTACTTCATGCAATTATTCGAAGTATTAAGTTGGATATGGCTATGAAATTATTATAGGAATATTAATGTGCTTTTTAAAAGTTATTTTATTTCATTTTGTCCATATTTTTAACATTTAAATCCAAGTTAGTTAACATATAGTGTAGTATTGGTTTCAGGAGTAGAACCCAGTGATTCAGTGCTTACGTAAACACCCAGTGCTCATCACAAGTACCTTCCTTAATGCCCATCACCCATTTAGTCCATCCTCCCAACATCCCCTCCAGCAATCCTCAGTTTGTTCTTGGCAGTTAAGGGTCTGTTATGGTTTGCCTCCTTCTCTGTATTTATCTTACTTTTGCTTTCCTTCCCCCCAGGTTCATCTGTTTTGTTTCTTAAATTCCACATATGAGTGAAATCATGTGATATTTGTCTTTCTTTGACTAACTTATTTCACTCAGCATAAAACTCTCTAGCTTCATCCATGTCATTGAAATGGCAAAATTTCATTCTTTTTGATCACTGAGTACTATTTCATTGTATGTATATACCACATCTTCTTCGTCCATTCATCAGTTGATGGACATTTGGGCTCTTTCCATAACTTGGCTATTGTTGATAGAGCTACTGTAAACATTGGGGTGCATGTGCCTCTTAGATAAGAATCAACATTTTTGTATCTTTTGGACAAATACCTAGTAGTGCAATTGCTGGGCCATAGGGTAGTTCTATTTTTAATTTTTTGAGGAACCTCCAAACTGCTAGAGTGGCTGCACCAGTTTGCATTCCTACCATCAGTGCAAGACTGTTCCCCCTTTTTTCACATCCTCGCCAACATCTGTTGTTTCCTGAGATGTTCATCTTAGCTGTTCTGACAGGTGTGAAGTCATATCTCATTGTGGTTTTGATTTGTATTTCCCTGATGATGAGTGATGTTGAGTATCTTTTCATGTGTTTGTTAGTTATCCGGATGTCTTCTTTGAAAAGTGTCTTTTCTTAAAAGTTTTTTTTAATGTTTATTCATTTTTGAGAGACAGAGAGAGACAGAGCACGAGCAGGGGAGGGGCAGAGAGAGGGAGACACAGAATCGGAAGCAGGCTCCAGGCTCTGAGCTGTGAGCACAGAGCCTGACACGGGGCTCGAACTCACAAACTGCAAGATCATGACCTGAGCCGAAGTCGGACGCTCAACCGACTGAGCCACCCAGGCACCCCATGAAAAGTGTCTTTTCATGTCTTTTGCCCATTTCTTTAATGGATTATTTGTTTTTTGGTTTGTTATTGCTGTTGTTGTTGTTGTTTTGGTGTTGAGTTTGTAAGTTCTTTATAGATTTGGGATATTAACCCTTTATCTGATATGTCATTTGCAAATATTTTCTCCTATTCTGTCAGCTGCCTTTTAGTTTTGCTGACTGTTTCCTTTGCTGTGCAGAAGCTTTTTATCTTGATGAGGTCCCAATAGTTCATTTTTGCTTTTATTTCCCTTGTCTTCGGACACATGTCAAGTAAGAAGTTGCTGCGACTGAGGTCAAAGAGGTTGTTGCCTGTTTTCTTCTCTAGGATTTTGAAGGTTTCCTGTCTTACATTTAGGTCTTTCATCCATTTTGAGTATATTAATATTAATATTAATGTGCTCTTTAAAAAGTTCTGGTCGACAAGGCCTGGGAAAAATATTCTGGTTGTGAAATTAGGTAGAATTTTGCTTTTAGGACCCTGAAATAACATTTGATGGTAAAAGTAGACACAAAATTCTAAAAAAAACAAAAACCAAAAACCAAAAAACCCCACAAATTACATACCCATTCTTGGATATTTACCCCCGAAAACAAACAAACAAACAATAACAACCCCACTAATTTAAAAAAGATATATGCACCCATAAGTTTATTGCAGCATTATCTACAATAGACAATATATGGAAACAATCTTAAGTGTCCATCAGTAGACAAACAATGTCCTTATTTGTGTGTGTATACTTCTCCTTAGTGGTGTGTGTATACACACACACACACACACACACACACACACACACACAGGAATATCACACAGCCATAGAAATGATGAGATCATGGTATTTGAGACATCGATGGCATAATGCTAAGTGAAATAACTAAGACTTAAGAAGACAAATACCGTATGATTCCACTCATAAATGAAATCTAAAACAAAACAAAACAAATGAATAAGCAAACAAAAAGAGTAAGGCTTATATAAGTACAGAGAACAAACTTATGGTTGTCAGAGGCCAGAAGGTTGAAGATTGGGGAAAATGGGTGAAGAAGAGAAGGAGATACTGGCTTCTATTAATGGAATGAGTAAGTCATAGGAATAAAAATCACAGCAAAAGGAATACAGCCAGCGACATTGTAATAGTGTCATCATGTGACAGATGGTAGCTAGATTTGTGAACATAGAATAATGTGTTAACTTGTCAAATCACTGAATTGTATACCTGAAACTAATGTAACATTGTGTCAACTATACTCAAATTAAAAAAATAAATAACATGTGGTTGAAAAATTATGTGTGCGTGCCTGTGTATAATAGCAATCCTTACAAAATATGTTTTGCAGTTATTTTATGTCATCCCTGGAAGGAGAAACCAAGCTATCCATGTCTTTTATTATTCTTTGAGGATAGAGGAGACAGACGGAGTGCATGTTAGAAGGCACAAAATTTGCCTAAGTGTGATCTTCACCAACCACTGGTGAATGCTGAAATATAGCACTTAAAACTAAAAAGAAAGTATTTTCTAAACTTGTCATCAACAACATTAACTTATATTCCTCTACAGATGCTGCCCCACCCCCGAGAGAGGATAATTACACTTATTATGTATGCATGTGGGTAATCATTTAAGCATTTGTCTTATCTACCTAGTAATTAAATTACAATTAAGCCTTTGTTATTAAAACCATTTAGGAGTAAAGTCTTCCATTATATAGTATTTAAGCACTTGCACTCCAGATTCCTGTTTTCAACTCCTACTCAAAAGTTTCCACTTGTACAGTAGCCATTCTAAATTTGGTATATTCAAAAGTTAACATGACGTCATGTTTTATGCCTTCCAATATCAGCTAATACAATTTCATCCTTCTAGAAGTTCAAGGTCAAAAGCTCTGACACTTCTCTTACCAGAAATTTAAGGTATTCACTCTCAAATAATTGAACATGTACCTTCTCTACTCAAAACCCTCTCTAGTGGTTTCTCAGCCATCCACAATAACATCAAAATTCTACACACAGGCCGATCCATCCCTGTCTGTTCTAGTGCCCGTGTACCTCTTTAATTTTCCTACTCATCCTACCCAATCCTTCCATCTCAAGGACTTGTCTTGATCTTCTGGAAGCAGTCATATCCTAGAACTGCATGTGAGTGTCAGTTGTTAAATTTTTAAGAATTTGGAAAGCCAGTTGTCAAACCAAGCCATTATTAAAAAATAAATTATAGGGGCACCTGGGTGGCTCAGTCAGCTGAGCATCCAACTTCTGCTCAGGTCATGATTTCACGGTTTGTGAGTTTGAGCCCCACATTGGACTCTGTGCTGACAGCTCAGAGCCTGGAACCTGCTTACGATGCTGTGTCTCCCTCTCTTTCTGCCCCTCCCCCCCCATCAAAAATAAATAAACATTAAAAAAATTAAGAAATAAATTATATACACAGAAAAATAAATTATATTTAAAAATGAATAAAATATACCTAAAATTAATCACTTATTATTTTATCACATTTTATCATCTATCATCTAGAAGTTATTTACATCTATCATATCTCTCTATCTGGATCTATTATACTTGTATGGTGGGAATACTATATAATGGTATGCTCCTATAGATTTCTTCCTAACATTGAATACAGTGACTTTATTCTGAGAACTTGAAATTAACTATGGTCGGAATATTTGTACCACAGGAAATCAGAAACACTATAAAGTGTGTTTTAAAGGTTAGATTTTGGAATATTTAATTATTTTAACTAAGTTTTTCTCCCCTCCAAGTTAACTAATACTAATTTTCAAAGCTGTGAGGTGTGGAAATTAACAAAGGCCACTCCTCTTGAGAACAAACAAGCTATTCATTAAAAGCTTGTTGTAACAAGGGAGTCAGATACCATCATTTGCATTTTCCTGAGACTTCCCTTTTACCAAAGGCCCTGGAGTGAGGAATCTTTACAGGGATAGAAGGGAAGGCTTCATAAGAGGGAAGGTGGAAGCAAGCTAACTAGAAGCAGTCCATCTTTTGTGACTGCTTTGGAGAGCATATTTGGATGTCTCTATTTGGTCCTGAGTTGAAAATGGGGCCAAAAAATAGGGAGGGTGGCAGTTATTGATCAGTTCTGACTTTTTGAGGCTCGTTGCTTCACAGATTATGGTTTGGTTTCTTAAACTGGTTGCTCTAGAGGTTTTGCGTCCAATTTCTACTGTGGTATGTCGTCTGGCCATTTTTTTGTGTATTTGGTCTCTCAAAAGACACCCACCTTGAGCTGATTTACATCTATTTATCACCTCAACAATCAGAACACTTTAAACTAAACACCCAGGGAGCTTAGCTGGATAAAATAAAAAACTTATTATTTCAGTGTTAATGGCAAAAGAATTACAGAAAAAATGTGATTTAATGAAATCTATGCATTGCCTAGAGGGTATCCCTCTCCATGTCACCTGATTCTAGTCTTTTATTGTCTGGGGCTATTTGATAACTGCATTGTTTACATCTAGCACATTATGCTGGGTTATCTGATTCGAACTTTTATCGTCTTTTAGCTATTACAACTCTACATAAATATGTCTGCACTTCTCGTTCTCTCTTGGCCCCGTCATGTCTTCCTGATTCTTTCATTGAATGAATTAAGTAGAATCTTTAATAATTGTTCATTTCTATATCTATATGATCATCACAATTTTTTTTTCCTTTTCTAAAGTTTTCTTTTAACAAACTTCTTGACTTTATATGAAGAGTTACTTAAATATGCATTTGTTTCAGATTAAGCGAGGTAAGAAATATATAATAGAAACTGAGTTCATATACATAGCATATTCACAGTGTGTCAAACAAGCCAGGTCATTTAGAATTAGGACCTGGGATTGTAACATATTGCCTAAGGCCAGTTGCACTTGACTCTGCTAAAAGCATTGACTTGATGTTTAGCTATAGCCCAGGTGCCCTAAGTTTTAACCTTAGATATGTTTCCTGAAATTAATCTTGGAAACCTAACAAAAAAGGTGCCCATAATCATGAACCACATATCACATTATGGCAATCACCATCCATAAATTATTCAAATGATGATTTAATATTGCTTCTGAATGGTTTGGCATGAATACTGGAAAGATGTTCCTTTAGCTCCATTTAATTTTACTATTTTATGGCTGCACTTCCAAAAATATAGAGGCCATTTGCACAACTAAAAGGCCAAAGATTATCAGTGTATAACACTTCATCACAATGCTTAACCAAAACAACCATTCTATTTTACAAGATAATTTTCAGTCCTTGTTGATAATGATGATTGGTTATGCTTTATTACCAAATTGAATGTTTCCTTGTTACCCATTACACTGGCTTTTTTTAATGTTAATGATCTCTTTTCTCTTCGCTGGGCTTTTTCTTTGATAAAATGAATGAATTCAATTGAATGAATTGTGGGTAAATAAAGAGTTCATCTGTGAATGTAAGAAATTTTGTCTCCTGCTGTGTATCTCTAAAGAAATAAGGAATTATAGGCTTTGAAAAAAAAAGGGGAAAAAAGGACCTCTCCTAAAATATTTTCTTTATATTCCTTACAAATAAAGGAATGTTTTATGCCTCATGAGGTATTCTGCATAGTTTTGTAGAGGTTTATTTTATTAGCAGTTAGGTATGTGAGGAGGTAAAAAGAACATTTCAATTATTGTCTCAAGAATAAGTCTGAGTGGATATTTGGAATGTCTCCAAAATTAGTAAGGGCTTCAGTAAATGGTTGCAAAGTATTTTTTTTTTTAGTTTCTGTACTTAGCATCCTAAGGATGTGTGATTTGCTCTGTAACTTTCTAGAAATACACATATAAAAAGCAACAATAAGCCTGTTCATTCTTTCCTAAAATTATTTATCATTTTGTGCAAAATTATCAAGGTATATAGCAAAGTAGTTAAAAATGAGGACATTAGTAGAGAAAAATATATAGTTAATAAAATTACTAATTAAATGAAAAATTAATGAATTAAATTAATTTCGTTAAAATATTAATTGCATCATTAGCCTGCTCCTATAATTAAAACAAATGATATATGTAAAAAATTATTATGATTGCATACTCTGTGACTTTGAGAATTTTAGCAATGTATTCCCCATATATTGTGGAAACATATAAAAGACTCAATACACAAAAGGACAATGGCCAGATCCTATACAAAAAATAGAATTCTGATTCACAATCTGCAGCAACCAAGCCAGGATAACCACCCATTATCTAGAGAAAGCTAGTCTTCTATTTATAGTCAAATTTATAGGAAGTCAGACCACTATCTCTAATAACAATCCAAGAAGACAAACAAAAACCTCTGTCATAATTGGTCCCAAGTAGCTAGGACTTGATTAATAACTCACAACTTCCCTAATTTCTATCCCCAACTCCTACTTAAGTTCAAGTAGGAAAATCCAACTATGCATCACTAACCAATCACAGAAGGTGCCCATTTCTAGTCAGCCCACCTCCAGCTGTTCCATGCTAAAAGCCTCCACCAGGGCATATCTGGAACTTTCTTTCTTTTCACATGACCTTCTCTGCCTACCTTTAAGTTTCTCCTAAAAGGTAAATGATGGTGGCTGACTCCTTTGCTACAGTAAGCTCCGAACAAATGACTTTCTTTGTTCTCATTTGGCTGTTCTTCACTTATTTCCACACACATTTTACTCTTATTTGAAAAAATTCTCTGGGGCGCCTGGGTGGCGCAGTCGGTTAAGCGTCCGACTTCAGCCAGGTCACGATCTCGCGGTCCGTGAGTTCGAGCCCCACGTCGGGCTCTGGGCTGATGGCTCAGAGCCTGGAGCCTGTTTCCGATTCTGTGTCTCCCCCTCTCTCTGCCCCTCCCCCGTTCATGCTCTGTCTCTTTCTGTCCCAAAAATAAATAAATGTTGAAAAAAAAATTGAAAAAATTCTCCAAGATTAAACAATAAACTTATATATAGGAATGGAAAGGCAGACATCCACTCTAGCCTTATGCAAAATCTGATGAAATTGAGTTTACCAATTTTTTTTAAAGTGTATTCAAACAGAGGAATGAGTTAAAAGAGTAAAATTCAAGTTATCAAATATACAAATGATGCACCATGTATGAATCACAAATGTAGGTACCCCACCCTATTTTATCCACAGAATAACCCTTTGAGGAGAGCTTACTGTTGTCTTCATTTTAAAGGTGAAAGAGCTGAGGAAGTTGAAAGGTTGACTTACTTGACTAAAGTCTTAAATCTATCAGGTAGCAGAACCAGAATTTATAATGTAGCAATCTGATTCTGTAGTCTGTACATTTAACTAATGCTGTTTTAGTAAAATATAGAAGCTATAATGAACCAAAAATTATTGCTTATTTGCAAAACTTTAGTTTGAATTATGTAGACATTTTAAAAGACTTCTATAAAACCAGTTTTTAATTAATCATTAGCTTTCTGTTTACAAAAATTAATAAAAATGTGACACTTCAAGGTCAAGTCTTCAAAATTTCAAAAATATCTATTGGCTTAAAATTTTAAAGTTGAATCAACTTCTGTTTATGTAACAGACATACACATTTTATGGTGTACATCTTCAACACTATGAAATATACATAAATGTCATAATGCTTGCATAGTAACTATTATGAAATAAATTGTATCACGCCACAGTTTCTCTAATCACACCAAAATTATTTTCTCCATATTTATATATGATCCTCAGTACCTACAACTGTTAGAAATCAACTTAGAATAACTTTTTATTTCTTTCATTGCTCTCTAATCTTGAAGACCCTGAAACCTATGATGATGTCCCAGTTTCTTCCTCACTATTAAAAGTAATTATGAAGACAACCCAAATTCACTCAGACTTTATCAATTAATCAGCTTAGATTGCTGTAACAAAATACCACAGACAGGATGCTTTCTCACAGTTCTACAGGCTAAAAGTTGATCAACGGGCCAGCATGGTTGAGTTCAGGTGACAGCTATTTTCCTGGTTTCCAGATGGCTACTTTCTCACCGAGTACTCATATGGCAGAGAGAGAGAGACAAAGAGATAGACAGAGACAGAGAAATGGAGAGCTAGGGAGACAGAGAAGAGAAGGAGCAAACTCTCTGGTATCTCTTCTTACGAGGGTACTAATCCCATGATGAGGGCTCCACCTTCATGATCTCATTTAACCCAATTACCTCCCAAAGACCCCATGTCCAAATATCATGACGTTATGGCTTCAGGCCTCAACATATGAATTTGGGGAGCATTCATAACAGACTTCTAAAGCTTCAGGATCTGTTTCTGTATTCTAATCAACTGTAAAGCTAGAGATTTAGAAAGAACTTGTCAATTCCATGAGGTGAACTTCAAACTGATTCTCAAACATGTTAAAATCACCATAAAACATATCTGAAATGACTCATCTAAGAACTTTCTTGTCATTGGAGATCTTGCTTTCTTTTCTCCTGAGGATTCACCCTTGCTTTGAGAAACCTCACCTTAAACTTTGTTTCAATTTTCCTATATGATTTTTATTGTTTTCTTCTCATAACAACATATATATTTTCATAATCAAGGCCAATAACCTTCCATCTTACCCTTTAATTAAACTCTGAAAACAGATGCACACAAATATCCTAAATTAAAAAATAAAATGTAAAAAAAATTAGCCACTTTTGCATTTGAATATCAAAAATGGTTATGCATTTCTTCTTAAGACAAACATTGATTACTGAAAGCAAAAATGTTGCTAACATTGAGTGTGGTTGAAGAAAAATAAATAGGCCTTTATTTTTTTTCCCAAATAAGGCCAATTTATTTTCACTTTGTCTTTTTAGAACTGTGCTTACAAAATGACAAGTGAAATGAAAGAGTGAAGCAATTATCCACATCATTCAGATCAAATAGACTCTCATTAAATAAGAGCAGATTGTATGGGTAGAAATTGCAGTTTGAAGGCAATGTTCCTCATATACTACATATGAAAATAGATTGTTCCTTTGGTGCATTTATTTTAAAAATAGTCTACACCTCCTCTAACAGATGAGTTTATTTAACATGTTAAATGGAAGCAAAAAGTCATAAATTACATTTCCTTAGCCATTTAAAATAATACAAAGCTATTGACACTCATCAAATTACAAAACTACAGAAAAATAAAGTACATAATGTAAACGTTGGATGTGAGATCCTGAACTCATCAACAGGGCGATCATGACCTGAGCCAAAGTCAGAAGCTTAGCCACCCAGAACTGAGCCACCCAAGCGCCCCTACGCACCCCCAGGAATATTTGAATATCGTAAAGAATAACACACAGGCACTGAAATGGTGGTGAAATAAAGTTAATGACTCAAAGAGCAAACAGCAAAGTGATTCCCCAGGGAGAAGTGATCCGGGTCAGATCCTAAGTAAAACAGGAGCCAGTGGGGACAGCTGGTTTTGGTTTTCACTGCGGTTAGATGTTGGAGCCAAGGTGAAGGTTTTGCTGAACCTGAGTTTGGTTGCTTTAAATTTCCTACCAGCACCAATGGGGGACATTCAGGGTCTTGCTTATCAGCCTGCCCAGATGTGGGGCAGAAGGAGAGAGAGGGGTGGAGCTTGAACATCAAACAGTCGAATATCAAAAACGACATCAGGTTCCTTATTATAGTAAACATGTAACTGTGGGAGGCTTCAGGAGGACAACTTAAAGGTAGATTTCAAGAACTTTTATAATGTTCACATATTTATCTCCACATTGCTAACTTTGGAAATTATTGTAGTAAAATAATCAGATATTCACGGTGATTTTCATACAGAGTGTTATTGCAATATTGTAATATTACAAACATTCAAAGATCTCAAACGATGCAATAATTAAATTTTCAAATAACATTTTATATCTGTGAATGGTTAATTTTGAATGTTTAATAACTGGTATACTGTGAGGTATTTAATACTAGATAATTTTATAAGAATATTTTTAACTAATACAGTAATTAGATTACAATCATAAATGAAATGATGATAAAAACCTTGTATACAATACAGTGTGTGTGTGAGTATATGCACAAGTGTTGTTTTAGAAGGAAATATACTATAGGACTGGTGGTTATTTTAGGTTAATTTATTTATTTTGAGAGAGACAGAGACAGTACAAGTGAGGGAGAGGAAGAAAAGGGAGAGAGAGAGAGAGAGAGAGAGAGAGAGAGAGAGAGAGAGAGAATCCCAAGCAGGCTCCAGGCTATGTGCACAGAGCCGGTCATGGGGCTCAATCTCACAAGCCATGAGATCATGACCTGAGCCTCAAGCAAGAGTTGGATGGTTAACCGATTGAACCACACAGGCCCCTCAGACTAGTGGTTTTTCTAATTAGTTAGATCATGGGGGATTTTTATCTTTGACATATTTTACTTTGCTGAGTTAATCATAAACACTTTTACATGAATTGAAAACAAATTGTCATTTTTTTCCTGAAAGTGACTCACAGAATATCTTTGGTTTAATCATATTCTAATAATTTTTACTGCATAATTAGAAAAAAAATTACAGTAATTCTAAAGATACCCGTTATTTAGAAATTTACATGCATAGTAAGAATAGTACTTAAGATTGAAATCAAGCTATACTGCAGATTCTTTCCTTTTAATTAGAATTTGACACTCATGTTAATATTGGTAATCCAGAAATTATTATAGCATGGCTATAATTTAACCTCTCTATTGCTAAGTAGGAATTCCATACTGGACAGAGAAACACCTGGGCATGTGAAGTAACACTTAGAGTCTCTGTTGGGATAGTTCTTCCTTTTTCTATATAAATTGGATAATTTAGCCATTTCACTAAAAATAAAAGGAGAATTGAAAAATAAAATATTATGTATTTCCTGAATGCTTAATTTCTAATTATTATCATGAATCCTGGCATCCAAGTACTGTTTTTTTTTGTTGTTGTTGTTGTTGTTGTTGTTGTTGTTGTTGTTGTTGTTGTTTTAAATTTTTTTACCCAGGGCATGTTCTGTCTATGAAGCATGATCCCTTGCTGCCTACCTTCTTTCTTTTCTTTCCTGCCTTTCCTCCCTCCCTCTCATCCTTCCTTCTTCCTTCCTTCTTCTTTCTCTCTCTTTTCTTTTTTTCCCATTTTATATTATTCTGCAGAAAAGATCTAAAATGATTGCAATCACTTACACAAACACATAGCATACAAGTTATAAAATTGAGGCCATTTGACAACATAAACTAATGAAGAAAAAGGAATATTGCGCAGATTATTACCTGCACTATTATACGAAGTGTGGGACACTGGATGCATTTTGAATCTCAGTTTCCTCATATCTAAGATCGACAGCTCTATCTGTCTTACACCTTTAGAAAGTTTGTTGATCACCTATCTGTTTGGAAAGTTCTTAGCAATGTTTGGCATATTCGTTAGGCATTTAAGTTAGAATTAACAATTTTTGGTTCATTTAGCAAATGTTTCCTGAGAGCCTGTGATTCTCTCTGTTTCTCTTCAGGTTCTCTTCTGTTTCCTAGGGATACAACAGTGAAGAATACAGACAATACCAATGGACTTGATACATTATACAAATGCAATAAATGGTGTAAGTACTTCTAATAGTAAAATAGAGCATCATGTTACATGTCTAGGGAGTATTTCCTATGTTCAACAAGAACTCACTGATATAATAAATTCAAGCTCCTACTGAACCATGTGTCAAACTATTCTGGGGACTGATTGATATGAACTCTTCCAAAGTATCAAACAAAAAGAACATTTTCTATTACCTGATTCTCAACATTCACCTGATAATCAGAATTAAAAGTGCCATGCAGCCCGAGAGATTTCTCAAAGAAAACATACTAAGCAAAGTTCTATAAGTTTCCTTAAGATAAATACAATAGTAAGTTTTATAGCTGGATTTTTCATGATTTTCCCTCAAAAGACCAATGTCCATTGCTAAAGTGTATGTAAATTAAAGTAAATCTAGAAAGGTCCTAAATGATGAGAGCACATAACGATCACATCGCCTCAAAAGGGAGATTGCAAAGCCTCAGTTTGTACATTATGGTCCACTAGCAGACATGGCTTTCTTTGGCCAACACATAAAAATCACAAAATTTCACATAAATATCCATACTCCCAGTTCTATTTAAATAATGGGAAGTATATCAACTTTCAGCTCATATGAATACATAACAACCATATCTTCTATTTGAGCAACTGCTACCTTCCCTAAATAAGGCCTCAGTCCTCCTACTTGCTTCCTTCCTATTGTCACACATCCTGCTTTACTGCTTGACCCCCGTAGGTGTTGAAATTTGAAGTCTGTCTTAGTCCAGGCTGCTCTCCTGCCATAGACTGGGCGGCTTATAAACAACAGAAATTTCGCATAGTTCTAGAGAGTGGAAGTTGCAAATCAGGACGCCAGCTGTTCTGGTGTCTTGTGAGAGTCATTTTCTGACTGTTGCTTTACATGGTGGGACAGGTGAGGGAGCTCTCTGGGGTCTGTTTCATAAAGGCACTAACCTAATTTCTGAATGATTTGCTGTCATGACCTCATCCCCTCCCAAAGGCCCCTTCCAAATGTCATTACACTGGGCGATAGGTTTCAACACGTGAATTTTGGGGGGACATATTCAGCCAATGGCAAGGTGCCCATCTCAATATATAAATATATACACTTTATCATGTAGAAAGGAATGGTTTAACTTTGTCTCTTTCAAAAACTTCCCTTAATATTATTTTTTCAAAAGCACACATGGATATATTTGGATATTATATTTTCTGACAAATAATATATCTATAAAATCAAAATGAACCATATGAATGTCTGATCAAGTGAGCTGGAGTAGGCTTGACGTCACTTCTAGCAATCTATTTTTTTTAATGTTTATTTATTTTGTGAAAGAGAGAGACAGAGTGCAAATGGGGGAGAGGCAGACAGAGAGGGAGACACAGAATCTGAAGCAGGCTCCAGGCTCTGAGCTGACAACAGAGAGCAGGTTGCGGGGCTCAACCTCACAAATCGTGAGATCATGACCCCAGCGGAGGTTGGAGGCTTAACCGACTGAGCCACCCAGGCACCCCCACTTCTAGCAATCTAAACAGTGCCTGAACCTAATATTAGTGGACAAAGTAGGTTTGTTGGCACTAGCATTAGAGTAAAAAAATACAAAGTCCAAATCCTCACAGAGTTTACAATCCAGTGAAGAATGCAGAAAATAAGAAAAATATACATTATATAATTTGAGATAAGCACTAAAACAATAACAGAGAGAAAGAGGACAGGAAATGAATGAACAGGGATGATGGCTATTTCAGAGAAGACAGATCAGGAAAGTCTTCTCTGAAGGCACAGCAGTTGAGGAGAGATATGTCGGGTTTTCCATATCAATAATTATTCGTGTCTTCTTGCATGTGCTCAGGAGGTATTCCAGATCAGATTTCTTGTTCATTCCCTGACAGTAAATAATAAACACGTTGCACTCAAACGTCCTTGCTCCTGGCCTTTCCCTTCAGGAGATGCAATGAACAGCAGCCAGAGAGGGTCGGGACTAGTTTTCCATAGCGGGACCCTCCAACAGGTGAAACGTAAGGAAAACTGAGTTTCTCTGCCGATCAAGGAGAAAGCAGTGGCTGTATCCTCTCCCGGAAAATTTCCTCTTTCCTCCAACCCTTAGTTATACAAATAACGTCCCTCCAGGAGTTAGAAAAATCCAGTGAGTCTTGACTTTGACAAACTGGAGATGCCTCCAAGTTCTAGAGCGTCTTCTTTCCTGAGGTGTTAAGTACCTAGGCAGATACCACACTCTCTCCCAGGCACCTGTGCTTAACATAGGGACCTAGTCCAGGCTGCAACCACTTGGCCCTCGCAGAGAGATAAGAGAAGTTGTATTGTCCATTTGGATCAGAGCAAATAGACAAGTAGCTACATATCTAATTCTCATGCCATGTAAAAAGTCATAGGGGCCTGCGGTTTGTTAAAGAAGACTTAGAAAACAGGGGAAGTTTTGCTTCTCTGTAAGACATGAATAGGTGTGAGAGAATAACCCATGTGGCAAATCTTGGAGGTAGAGGGACCATTCTTAGGCAGATCTATACTTGAAGTGTTCTGCATTGAACACAGATTAACATCAAAAAGCCTCAATCTAAAGAGGATACAACTGAGTTTAGAGTAAATTTCATTTATTCTTTCAGTATATATTTATTGAGAGGCTCCAGCATTCAGGCTCTACAGATGAGCTATAATGTGAGGAAGTGCTAGGAAAACAGAACATTTTTTTGACTTGGACTGTTTGAAAGTCCATTGGCAGGAAATAACACAAGAAGAAGGAACAATAGCCCAGGATGACTCTGAAAATAATTCAATCTTTCTCTGAAAGTAAAGTTTGCCTCTTGTGTAATATAAAAGGAGAAGACATATTTATTGTGGAGTTCTAATAGGAGCAAACAGAGAGTTCACTGAGCACAGCCACTTAATATTTAATCTTTTAAAGATTTTCACCCTGACTTGTAATCAAATAATATTGGACTGCACAAAGGATGCCACAGAGGTGTTGAGATTTGCTTTTTGATTTCCTGAAGAGTTGAAGTCCTGCAGTGTGACCAAGAAAGTCTTACGGTTTTTCCCTTCAGTTTGACTAAATTTACACAAGTCAAGCTTTCTTTTTGACTGTAGACCCCTGACTTCCCCACCACCGCCACCTTTTAAAAATTTTTTTATAATGTTTATTTGAGAGAGAGAGAGAGAGATAGGCACACACACACACACACACACACACACACACACACACACAGAACATGAGTGGGGAAGGGCAGAGAGAAAGGGAGACACAGAATCCGAAGCAGGCTCCAGGCTCTGAGCTGTCAGCACAAAGCCTGATGCAGGGCTTGAACCCATGAACCCATGACCTCAGCTGAAGTCGGACGCTTAACCAACTGAGCCACCCAGGTGACCCTCCACCCCACCACCACCTTTTTAAAGCATTTACTTTAGAAAAATTTCCATTGTAATTGTTTTCTCTGCTCCTTTGAGATGTGAGTCTGCCGTCTCTAAGGCTCTTGCCTGTTGGACAAACCAGCCAAGTCTTTCTTAAGAAAATAAGAAGAGCCATCTGTCTGAAACATAATCACCTAAGGAGACTGTGCCCCCATCGCCCAGTCTCTATGTGAGATTAGAAGGCTAACCCCCACAAAAACCAATCAGCAAATGCAGATGGCCAAATCACAGCAAATAACCTTCCATCTGAACAACTCCAGGGTTTTTCCTTCTACCGTTTATTCCAGCAGTTACGTTCAATCTCTCACCTTGATTTCAGTAGTATTGAAGGAACTTGTCCTTACCTGTTTAGGTTACCTGGTACAATTTTGACAAGTAAGAAAGAACAATTGCAATTGAAAATATGTCTTCAGCAAGTGATTCAAATGCAGAATATCTGAATGGCAGGTGACCCAATGTACCCTCAGGAGCAGCCAGAGATAGAAGCATGAGCTCTCCAGAAGCCTGAGGAGTCCTTTTGACAAATTAGAGCGACATCTTTTAGAGGAAGCTCCTTTACTTTGTTCTCTAAAGCATGAGCTTATAATAAAAACTGATAAGAAGGGAAGAGTAAGTTGTTCATTTGGAATGCCTTTGATATTTTAGAGGCATTTGCTTCGTTTTTTGTAGTCAACATTATATGTGAATAATGATAATAGTATTATTGTATCATTGAATCATGATTTAATCAATGGTTCAAGGAGACTGTTAAAATCTCCTACTATGTAGAATTATCTAGGTATTTTTAGATGCTTACCAGTATTATCACATTTAATCATGAAAACTTGTTCAAAGATTACATGTTTATGCCATTTTACAGATGTGGAAATTCAACCTTATGTTAAAAACAACAATTTAAAAAACAATACAGTTTCCATAAAGACGGGTTTTCAGAGTTGGAGTTTCCAGTATCCAGCAATTCCAGGATTTTCCAGTAATGCCTTCTGTTCTTTTATTTGTGAAATCGCTTACCAGTAAGGCACTGTGGACTGTATTCAATAATAAAGCAACAAAGTTTACCTAGATCGACTTCTAAAATTCAGACAGGTATATGGCATTTGTTTAACACTCCTAGCATTCTAGAACCAACGTGTGTGATCATGCATGGTATAATGTTTTATAAAGAATTAGAATCCAAAAAGGACTCTTGTTCTCTTACACAGGCAAGACTGCAGATAATCCTATGTACACATTGTCAGAAGGTAGTCTGATAAATTTGCATTGTCCAAACTTCTATTCTCATATTATTTTCTTGGTTTTCTAAAGAACAATCAAAATTGAAAAACTAAGATGCTTAGATGAGGGAGCGTGAAGCAAGCTGAGGGCAAAGAACAGGCTAACAGCACTCCCTCCTCCCCACTCTAGGTGGAGTATGTGTAACTTTCCTCAGACACCCCTGGCTACCCAAGAACAAAGGAAAGGGGTTTAAGTGCTTGTCATGGTGATGTGGCAAACTAAGGCAAATGAAAATTTAAGTTCCCTTAGTCCCTAACCATTGACAAGCCCTGACCTTGCTCTAAGAACTCAGTTGCCGCCATGATGACACTTTGCTAGGGGCCTTTATCTCAACTCCCTCAAGATATATGCTGGCAATCATACTCCAGGCTTATGGCCCCCTGATATACATCTGAAGGATCTCATGACTGAAGCTTTACTAAATGATAATAAATGGTGTTTCCCTGGCAACAGCTAGTCCCTCAAGGTCTTGGAAACCTTGCTTCCAAAATTCCTTAGAGACTTACTCTACCGCTAACCCAACCTAAGAGTATATTATCAGTTACCCATCACGACCCCAGTGCAGCTCTTTCTGCCCATGGGTCCTGTCCTGTGCTTTAATAAAATCACCTCTTGTCACCAAAGATATCTTCAAGAATTCGTCCTTGGCCACAGGCTCCAGACTACCCCACATCACCCCAAAACTTCATCACTTAGTGGCTGCTAAGAAAAATTTTAAAAACAAAGGCACAAACACAAATGGAATTTCTGCATATTAAAATATCATCAGTATTCCTACATTATAATATAAAATAGGTACCATTAATAACTCAATTTTATGTAAAAGGAAAGTAAGCAAGTGACAATGGTCACTTAGCTAATAGTTACCAGAATTGAGATCCAGACTCACATATGCTTAATTTTTAAGTCCATTTTTTACCTGATGCTGAAAAGATCTGGTAAAAAGATCTGAAAGATCTGAAAAGTTGTATAGAAAACAGTCAGCAACCGTTTGTGAATTTAATTTAAGGGATTGAACATACAAACATAATATTGAACACAAAGTTATCCTGAAAAAAAACATGGGGAATTTAGATGTCAAAGGGGAACACAATTTTATCCAATACATTATGAATCTTCCATGGATAAGAGTTTAAGTAACAAGTTCTTTTTTTTTTTTTTTTTGCTGTTTTTTCTTGTTTTTACAATTCTAATTCTTTTTAAAAAATGTTTTTATTATTTATTTTTGAGACAGAGAGAGACAGGGCATGAGCAGGGGAAGGGCAGAGAGAGAGGGAGACACAGAATCCGAAGCGGGCTCCAGGCTCTGAGTTGTGAGCACAGATGCCAACTTGGGGCTTGAACCCAAGGACTGTGAGATCATGACCTGAGCCAAAGTCGGATGCTTAACCAACTGAGCCACCCAGGAGCCCTTTATAATTCTAATTCTTAAGAATAGAACACTACACAGCATATACTATAGCTATGAATAAGGATTTAGGGACCACCATGCATTTATGTAGAAATTTTGATGAAAATCACCAAAAAGATAACATCTCCAAAATTTAACAGAAGAAAGATGAATTCAAGAAGAGCTGGTATTGCATAATGCATGGTTTCTTTACTGAAGTAAGTACAATATTTTGCTAAATTCTAAGCTTTCTTCAGAAAAGTTATAATCTATTGTTTATTCTACCATGCGGTATGCATTTTTTTCACAGTCCTTAATAAAAATAAAGAAGTAAAACAAAATCTAAAGATGAACATAACCTATATTAATATATCATTTTGAATTTGAATGCCTTTCCCTTGAGCTGGGTATTTTATTTTAATTTTTTTTTAATTTTTTAACGTTTTATTTATATTTGAGAGTGAGACAGAGCATGAGCAGGGAAGGGGCAGAGAGAGATGGAGACAAGAATCGGAAGCAGGCTCCAGACTCCGAGCTGTCAGCACAGAGCCTGACGCGGGGCTCGAACTCACAAACCATGAGATCATGACCCGAGCCAAAGTTGGACGCCCAACCGACTGAGCCACCCAGGCACTCCAAGCTGGGTATTTTACAATCTGTATCAAAGAAGATAAAAGGATTATATAAAAATTTAACAGTATTTTCCACCAGCAATTTTCCAATTGATTGCCATGCCATTTTCATTGTAATAGGTTTAAAAATCCACTTTAAAGGGGCGCCTGGGTGGCGCAGTCGGTTAAGCGTCCGACTTCAGCCAGGTCACGATCTCGCGGTCCGTGAGTTCGAGCCCCGCGTCGGGCTCTGGGCTGATGGCTCAGAGCCTGGAGCCTGTTTCCAATTCTGTGTCTCCCTCTCTCTCTGTCCCTCCCCCGTTCATGCTCTGTCTCTCTCTGTCCCAAAAATAAATAAACGTTGAAAAAAAATTTAAAAAAAAATCCACTTTAAAAATTGAAATACATTACTTTTGAACACACCTGTTAGCAAACTCTTTCCTTAGTTTGATGCAACATCTATAAATAAAATACAAGGCTCTTAAAACACCGTGAGCTTGCTTCCAGCTCTCTGGAAGTGGGACATCAGGGAATCTCACTAGGTGTAGGAACAAATAAAAGATTGATCTGATCGTTAAAAAAAAAAAAAAAGTCTTGAAGCCAAAAAGATGTCAAAGCACTTCTTCTTTAACTGCACTTCCTTTCTTCAAGCTTCCATTTAATGATCTTCCAATAGAATTTAAAGAAAACCCAGGAAAATCTATGGTTTATCTTTTCCTAAGCATTTTTAAGGGGGTGGGGGGAAGAGGAGTAAGGCCACAAACTAAGTTCATCCTCACTCCAATTATCAGCAAAGTATATGCTGAAATTCTCTTCATGAATATTTAGTTATCATTTCAAGACATTTACATTGGAAATGATTATAAATATTCCAAGGATACGTTTTGAATTCATACCAATAACATATTAATAACCCTCTGACAAACAAAATTTATTGAACCAAAGCCGATATGCAAACTGCTATGGTCTAAATGTGTGTGTCTCCCCAAAATTCATATGTTGAAATCATATGGGGATGCTGAAATCCCCAAAATTCATATGTTGAAATATGTCTAAATGTGTGTGTCTCCCCAAAATTCATATGTTGAAATCCTAATGTGATGGTGTTGGAAGCTGGGGCCTATGAGAGGTGCCTAAGGCACAAAATGGATTCCTTGTGAAGGGGGTTAGAAAGTTCCTTAACCTCTTACACCACTAAAGGACACAGAGAAGGCACCAGCTGCAAAACCAGGAAAAGGGTTCTCACTAGAACGCTTCTATGCTGGTGTCTTGACCTTGGACCTCCAGGCTCTGCAACTGTAAGCAATAAATTTCTGTTGCTTATAAGCTACCCAGTTTATGGTATTTTGTTATAGTAGCTTTAAAAAGACTAAGACATGAACCCAAGGTCATCCTTCTAAGCACTAAACTAATCTGCCTTATGCTATATATATAACATTTCAAGGCCTATTTAGAACTAATTCTACACACTTTGACACTGATGTATGTGCATATATTCTATACTTGTGCTTATATATATATACATATATATGTGTATATATACATATATATGTGTATATATATATATACATATATATACACATATATATATGCTTTTTGTTTCTGAAATTTATATAAACGGAGTATTTTTATTTCTGTGACTTGAAATATTTGTTCCATACTGTTTTAAAATTAAATCCAGGGGCGCCTGGGTGGCGCAGTCGGTTAAGCGTCCGACTTCAGCCAGGTCACGATCTCGCGGTCCGGGAGTTCGAGCCCGGCGTCAGGCTCTGGGCTGATGGCTCAGAGCCTGGAGCCTGTTTCCGTATCTGTGTCTCCCTCTCTCTCTGCCCCTCCCCCGTTCATGCTGTGTCTCTCTCTGTCCCAAAAATAAATAAATGTTGAAAAAAAAAATTAAATCCATATTCAATTATGCTTCTATTTTCACAATGATGTTAATATTCCATTATGTGAATATAACACAGTTTATTTTATCATTCTACGTGAACATATTATATGGTCTCAGTGCACATGTGTAAGAGTTACTGAGTGAATATGCTAAGGAGAAAATTTTCTGAACTGTAAGACATTGGCATGTTTAAGTTTACCACTAATAATTTTTTTTCAAAGATACTTTCTTTAGATTTTACAAAGTGACTGATCCTGTTACTCCATAACCTCAACAGCATTTGAACTTTTAGACTTCAAAGTTGTGTCATTCTTTAGGTGAGTAATGGTATTTCACTGACTTAGTTTGAATTTCTCTGATCACTAATTAAGATGAGCTTATTTATATTTGGTTTATATGAGCTGTAAAAGTGCATATTCATGCAATTTGCACATCTAAAAAATCAGATTGTTGTCTTTCTTTTTATTTGTAGGATTTCTTATTTTATTATAAATATGAATCCTTTCTTAGTGGTATTTGAAGCAAATATCTTCTCTGTGTAGCTTGAATTTTTATTTGTTTTTATTTCCTTTTGACTTATGTAATCTTAATTTTCGTATATGATTATACACATCAACTTACTAGATTTATATTACTATATTTGTATGTGTGCATATACATGTGTATACACATATAGTTCACTCACAGTTCTTCCATGGTCATTTGTAGATGTGTGGAGAGCAATGGAAGAATTTGAATCACCCAATGCGTGTGTTTTCAGATGAGATCAAAGAAATGCTCTGCCTACTTGTTTCAACTCTCATACTGTAAATAAATGTTCATTCGTGGTCTTAGTGTCATGGTTTTCACAGTTTTATGCTTTTTGTTGGTTTCTCTGTTTAAAATGGCCCCAAGGGTATCATGTGTAGTGCTAAAAAGCTTTTCAGTGTCCTGAGTACAAGAAGGCTGTGATGTGCCTTAGAGGAAATACGTGTGTTACATAGCCTTGTTCAGCCATGAGTTATAAAATTGTTGGCCATAATTTCAGATTAATGAATCAACAATACATATTCAATAAGGTCTCTTCAAACTAAACACACATAAAACAAAGTTATGTATTTATTGATTGATGAAAATGTTGAGACAAGTTTCAAAGGAACTTAACTCTGTATTTACCCCAGGAGCAGTATTCACAAATTCAATGTTCATAAAGACTTTATAGTACATTACTATTGCAAAAATGAAAATATGTATGTATGTATATATATATATATATATATATATACACATATGTATGTGTATGTATATATATGTGTGTGTATATATATAATATGCAAAAGCCAATGTGATGGAGTCTTAGAACTTGTTTAGGTATCCAGAGGCCCAAGGGTGTCTATATTTTGTACACTATATTTAATTTATAAGGATTGGTAAGATTAGATTAATTGCATTTATATCATATACTGCTGAAAATGTGTGTGTGTGTGTGTGTGTGTGTGTGTGTTAATGTCTTTTTAAGCATGGAAAAACTGGTCCCCTTCACCCCAGCCAATAGTTATCATAGAAAAACTAAAATTTATTTTCCAAATAAATATATATTTCGCATCACATTTCAACATAAATGAACTCTTGCTGGCAGCATGACTAAAAAACAACTAAAGAAATCAGTTCTTAAAATGCAGTATATGAAAACTAACTATTTAGTATAAACTCCATTTATTTTCTTTATCAAAATTTTGTCCTTTTCTACACAAAAGCAGTGACAATACTGTTTCCCAAAAGATATGCAAGCAGAACACTGTCTGAAGCCACATGACAAATAAATGTACTTAGGCATGTGGATAGTATGGCAAATGCATATGTTATTTATGGCACCAATTTATTCTTGAATCAACAAATATGATAAAATATCTTCAAAAGTACACATTTATAGAGGCCATACATAGAGACATAAATCCAAAAGGAAATCTTATGAGATTGACAAGGATAACTCAGACCAGAAGAGTTATTTTATTTGAAATATCTATGAATAAATGATACAGAAACTAGAGCTATTTTGTCTTACTGTACATCATAGATCTTTCTCTTTGAGTGAATAAGTCAAACATATAGTCAATGAAAACATGCTCTTTCCGGTATTCAAAATTTTCCTGTAATTGTGTTCTCATGAAAAAACATTCAATTAGATATCTGATTGGGGATACTGATCTTTAGAGAATCTAAGAAATTTGATCCAGTTACTCAGTGGAAACTGTAGTGTGGAAATTCATGTTCATTTCTGCCACCATATAAAATTTGCATTCATCCCACTAAAGCAGGTTACATACAAGTCATTGAAATGCAGGATTTGCAGTAGACAACTTAACTTCCTTGTAAAGCATAGTACCCTCAAATTGAATTATGTTTGATGAAGTATTGCAAATAATTCCTTCTTGTGGCACTTTAATTTTCTTAATATATCTTCAGTCTAAAGAATATTAGCATAAGATTTAACATTGTCATGTTACATATTTAAATTTACCTATTTAATCAGATATATTTAATCAACTTTTTATTTGAATACTTAATTGAAATTATTTTGGTTGACATTTTGGAACAGCCGGAGAAGGCTGAACTGTCATATATTGAGTTCATGCACTCACAAAATAATGATATTCATGCTCAGAGTGGCTGTTGTTAATTTGTCTTCAAAAATCATTTTGACACTGATTATAACTTTAAAAAGCTTAAATATCAGGGCCCTTGGGTGACTGAGTCAGTTAAGCACCCAACACTGGATTTTGGCTCAGGTCATGATCTCATGGCTCCGGAGTTTGAACATGCTTCAGTGCGGAACCAGCTTGGGATTCTCTCTGTTGCTGTCTCTCTTCCCACCACCCCCCCCACCAATCATTCTGTCTCCATCTCTCTCAAAATCAATAAATAAACCTTAAAAACAAATAAAAATAAAAAGCCTAAATATCCAAAACCTGGAAAACATTAGTGCTTTATTATTCCATACAGGATAAGCAGTCTAAATTAATTCTAAGAAGAACAATCAAGACTTAGGATTTATAAGTTAAACATATGTTTGGAGTTAACAGACGTGTGATTTGAGAGCACAACAGAGAAAATGGGGAAACAAATAAATGAAAAAATATTAAAAGGGTTATCTCTGCTTAATAGAATTATTTCTATGATTGTTTTCTTTATTTGTTCCTCCAATGTCAAAATTTTCTCATACAAATATGAAATACAGTTATGTAAAAATGTGGATATCTTTAAAATAAACTCTTTGATGAGTAATAATAAATCAATTTGCACATCCACACCACACGCCAGCAAACGAAAAGAAAATATGGAAAACCTGAAGTCCTCTTAACAAGGTCTTAATTGGACAGCTGTTTATTTTTCATGGAAAGATCCATATTTCCATGGGTTGCATGGTGCCTGAAGCATAGGCAATAGGTTCAGAGCTTAATAGCAAAAATATTATTCACAGCCACTGGTTATTTAGTAGGTGGCCTAAGTATATGCAGAAGGGCCATACATTCTTTTTAAATTTAGATTTGACATTTTTATGCCAATGTCACTTAATGGAAAGATTGAGTGTCCTGACAATTATTTTCATAGTTAGCATATGTTTTTATATCGTATATAGCAGTGGGAGACACTTGGTTTAAAACGAAAGGGCCTGCAAAAGTTGGATTTCAGTCCTTCTTGTTATCTCTTCTACTAAGTACAAACAAGAGAGAAAAAAAAAAAAAAACCTCAGTAATAAAAGGCAGAGGGCTCTTTGGGGGAAATGACAGTACCAGGGAGGAAAAGAAGAGAGGCTGGATGGCCAACAAAGGTCTGGGTTGCGAAGTCACTCATCCTGGGCTGATGTGCCTGTCTCCAAGTAAGCATGCAAAAATGCTCCTGGGCGTCTCAGTTCATGATTTATCTATCCAGGGCCACATATAAGGTTATTGTTTCTGCCTGCCAGAACAGGTGCTTCTCCGTGAACAGTTGTTGGATGTAGCTTACTTCTTCAGTTCTTCTTTAGCACAGTTCCGTTTCATTGCAAGTGACAGAGAAAACAATATGGGAGTCGAAGAATACTTGGTGAGATTGGAAAATCAAATGAGGGTCTCTAAAGCCTCCTAGGTTACAGCGGGACTATATTTTTCTGCAACCGCAGTCTCATTTCATCCAGTCCTGGGGAAAACCTTGCTTTAGTTTCCAGCATAATTTGCATATTTCTCGGCTGTCAAAGAGAACTAATCCCTAGGAAAATTTTCCATTTCAGTAAATATAATAATGAGTTAAATATCTCTCAGTTGTATCTAAAAATTTGACATTGCTAGAAAGTTCATATTCTAAGGCAAAAGAAGTTACATTTCATTGGCATTAGCCTGTCAAGATAAACAGGAAATGCACTGGGATATCACCTGGGAAAATGGAGAGTTAGTTCACATGTTCAAAAACTCTTCCATTGTAATGTAGTTAAGCTAATAAAACTGCCAAAGAAAGAGATCGAAACTTCAGCTGGAGTAAAACTAGAAAAGTCCAACATCCTACAGAGGTTGGAATGTCAACCTGAAGTAAAGGAAATTTAGGAGAAGCTTGTAGAGGATACCAGAAGCCAACAAACAACTCCGGACATCAGTAGAGTGCCATATTCTCGTACTCACACAGAGGACATTTTGAAGAACTCCAGGGATAATCCTTTTGAGTATCACGGATCAACCAGGACTGAAGAAAAATTCAATCATCTGAATGTTTTTTGTTGTTGTTGCCGTTGTTGTTGTTTTTGACTTGACATCTCAAGAAGGAAGCATATGGCAGAGACAAGCCTCCTCTATAGTTAGGGTCAGTGATGACAGCACACATGACAAGGTGTCCCTCTGCTGTCAGAGAAAAATTACTTGGTGATACCTCACAAATCCAAAGACTAGAAGCCCTGGGGTGTCACTGCACTTCAGTTTCTCACCAAAGCAGTTGGTTAGTTTAGAAGAAGAAGTGAATTGACATCCATGGACACACTATAATGACAAATTAAGTCCTGCAAAGTGGAAATGCCAGGCCACAGCGTCAGGATTCTACTTATTTAGAAAGCAAGTACATGCATTCTTGTGATTTAATTATCTTTGATCATTTTTTTTTTTCCCCTCTTCTTTTTCAGACAACTGATACATTGGTTTCAGCCTCGACTGTCACCAGCCCGTCTCCAAACCTCTCAGGGGTAAAGGACATAGGCTGGTGAAGTAAAAACTCCTACGTCTACTGTTTTTGAGCAAAGCACAGAAATTGATAGACTTGTTTGCCTTAAAAGCTTGATTTCATCAATTGAAGTACTACATGACAATCCTAAGTATATTAGTAAAAATGAAATTATTTGTTGTATAAATTCTTAAAATAATATGATGCCTCTAGCTTGATTTCTATCCAGGTTTTCATTTCACTTTCAGTTTCACTGTTAAGTTATAGAGAGTAAACCTATAATACATTTGCAAGAGCAGAAAGCATGGGGAAGAAGAGGATCTCAAGGATAGTGTCCAGTGGTGAATCCAGAATCCTCTGGAAGTGCAACAGAATCAACAATATGATAGTACTAAGCAGGGCAGGGGGGAGGAAGGGGGCTGGGTGGCTCAGGTCATGATCTCAGGGTTCATGAGATAGAACCCTGAGTTGGGCTCTGTGCTGACAATGCGGAGCCTGCTTGGGATTCTCTCTCTCTTTCTGTCTCTGCCCTTCTCCTGTGCGTGCTATTTCTGTCTCTCTCAAAATAAACAAATAAACATTAAAAAAAAAACAATGATACTAAGCACAATGAGAGATGGGAAGGATTAGGGGAGTGGGAGAGAGAGCAAAACCAGATTTGCCCAACGTCAGAGGTTTGCTTTAGATTTCAAGACTTGTTCTTTGACTGCAGGCAGGATGCTCCAGTGGCCTGAGTATATCACAAGGTGAGGGCCTTCTCCATCGTCTAATGTTGGCGATAACCTAAGTAACCTTCCTTCAACTCTGGGAAGATGAGATTTCAAATACACCCAATTTCCCTTCTTTCCAGTGCTGATCACTTAACTATTTTCAGTAAAAATAATTTCCACTAGATTTTTACAATGTTTTCCGTGTCCGTTGGAATGAATGATGGTTTTTCTCTAGGTGGATAGACAGTAAAGCCGTAAAACACAGAGTACAGCATTTATAAGCCGCTCATCACTTGAGGAAAGCACACTCTACAGGGTAAGGACAAAATTGCATCTCACCCCGATAAGTGAATAGGTTATGTGCACCTAAACTTTTCTCTTTAAACCGAAATAATGAAAATATGCTTCAGAAGAGATAAACGACTCCCCGAGGAGAGGGCAAAAGTTGTGCTCCTCTTGTGAGGTCTAAAGCGTTCTTTGTAAAAGGGAGAGATCCTTATCCCCATGGTTCCCTGAGGAGGAACAGCGCTGGGGAGTAGAGAAGACAGGCACAGCATGAATTCAGGGAACAATTTCATTTCAGTGAGCATCTGCTGACAGATAGTAAATCCAGCGATAACTGTCGTGCAGCGTGGGTGCCCTTCTTTCTAGTAAGCATGGTGCGAGTCCCTTATCCCTCCTGGCATCGTTGTTCTTTCTCTATCGGTGCATAATGGGGATTAAAAATTTACAAGGGATGTTAAAGGCAAGGAAAAAATCTACAGTATTAAAATTAAAACCCACCTCTAATGAACTTAATTTCCTTTACATGCAAATCATCCTTACTTCTTCATTTCGTGTTATATAAAATATATTGTAATATTTCAAAATCTCTTATGAATTCAGACTTGCATTATCTCTTTTCAGTTCATTTATTTATTACTTTATCATTGATCTCTTATGATGATGGAGACAAGTGTCTTGTAATTTTCAAAACAGAGGGGTTGGAAGAACTTATGAAGCAACAGAGATAATAATGAAATTGCTTTGGCTGCCAAGAGACACATGAGATTACTTGTTTCAATGAGTATATGGTAAGGAGGTAATCTTACACCACAGATTTACAGTTAGACATAAACAATTTCTAACAAGAGTGTTTGTTAATATTATCTTTCCTTGTTAACAAGTGTATTATACTTGTTTCTCTTGTCTAACAGACATGTGAACTCTTTAAAATACTTTAAATACATATTTAATATATGTAATAATTAATATTAATCTTTAACTGAGAGGCTCATAATCTAACTGTAATAGAGAAGCACTATAATTGAAACAATATGTAGGAATTTCTATAAATGGGATTTACATTTAACCTGTCCAATGGGGCTCATTTACATTGACAGCAGTGCCTTGACACAAAGCATGTCTTGGTCTATTGGAGCTGCTTTAACAAACTATTATGGCCTGGGTGGATTAAACGACATTTCTTTCTCATGGCTCTGGAGGCTGGGAAGTCCAAGATCAAGGTGCAGGCAGATTTAGTGTCTGGTGAGAACCTGTTTCCTTGTTGGTAAATGCCTGGGTTTTGTTTTGTTTTTGTTTTTGTTTTTTGCTTTTTTTTTGTTTGTTTGTTTGTTTTGTTTTTTGTTTCTTGTTTTTTTTTTCCACCTGTAACTTCACATGGTGGAAGGGGTAAGGAATTTCTCTGGAGTGTCTTTTGTAATGGCACTAATCCCATTCAAGAGGTCTCCACCTTCGAGATCTAATCGCCTTCTCAGGGCCCCACTTCCAAATACAATCACGTTGGGATCAGGTTTCAACATATGAATTTTAGGAGGGCATAAACAGTCATTCTATAATACAATAATATTACATTGTTACATGCACATGTTAGCGGCTATAGTGTGAGGAACTGTAATGTCTCCATATGGATTGAGATGGTCTTCAAAGAAACTACTCTTTCTCAACTACAGTATAACATTATGTGTGTTTTTACACTTACAGAAATAGTTCAAGTTTATTAATTCTAGCAATCAAAACATACATCAGAAATGTTGAAATACGTAAGTAATAAAAAAAGAAGTATTTTATCTGTAGAAACTGGATATAAATTTCAGAGATTTAATGTCAGTGCTAATTTTCCTTGCTGGTAGCCACAAATTCTATATTTTACCTTGTAGCTACCATTTGAACAGAATCATAAAAAGCTTACAATTTATTTCACTATTGACATATTCTAAAGCTTAAATACAAATGCTTGTTTTTGATAAATAACATGTTTAAATGAATTACACTATTAACTGCACAGGGTCATGTTATATATTTGAGTAATTTTATATGAAAATTTCTATTTATCAAAATACAAGCTTATTAATATGTCTGTTATCCTAACCAGTTAACTCTGCTAATTTAAATGGTTCAAATTTACTATCTGCTATATCAGATTATCCCAACTGTGAAAGAAATACCCATGACACTCAAAGTGTGCAAACCTTTTGGGTAGATTTGGTTAGATACCTAATTTAATTCCAATTTATTATGTATATTAAATTGCAAATGACAGCTTAAAATGTTTTATACATTTGGTTGTATATTCTCTCCCAATTTTTGCTTAAAATGCCTAAGGGAAAAATCAAGGTTAAAGAAATGTAGTGTATGTTGTTAAAGACTTGATTTGCTTCCAATTATTTAAAAAATAATATTTTCTACTCTAATCTTCCTTAAATATTTTATTCAAAAGAGGCTTCAATTATTCATTTATTTGCCTAACAATTTCTGTCTATCTGCATTGTGTTAGGTCACTTGTCTGTAATTAGGACAAACAAAATAATAGGTATTTCTAGATTTTGAAAGCACTAATGTAATGGGAGATTCAGTTTACAAGAAGAAAAAGCACCGCAAGCTATTATAAAAATAAAGTGAAAAAGCTAAACAGAAAACTGCCACATCATGTTAAAATAGCAGTACCACAGATGTTAGTAAGGAAAACCAGAGTGAATGAAAATCTACCTTAAAAAGAGAGAGAGAGAGAGAGAGAGAGAGAGGTCACTAAGATTTAAAAATAATAGGTGAACTAGGGTGGTTGGGTGGCTCAGTTGGTTAAGCGTCCAACTTCAGCTCAGGTCATGGTCTCACGGCTCGTGAATTCGAGCCCTGTGTCGGGCTCTGTGCTGACAGCTCAGAGCCTGGAGCCTGCTTTGGATTCTGTTTCTCCCTCTCTCTCTGTCCCTCTCCTGCTCACGTTCTGTCTCTCTCTGTCTCTCAAAAATAAATAAATATTAAAAAAATTAAAAATAATAGGTGAAGAGAAGGAAATAAAAGGAATATATATCGTTATTGTACATGACATGATTGTCTTTGTAGATAAGTCACAAAGATCAACAAAATAGCTTCTGAAACTAATAAGTGATTATAGTAAGGTTGCAATGTACAAGGTTAATATGCAAAAGTCCATCACTTTCTTATATATCAGCAATGAAAAATTGGAATTTGAAATTAAGAGCAAAATACCATTTACTTTAGCACCAACAAATAAATTATTTAGGTATAAATCTGAAAAAAACTGCATGAGGGAACCTATGAAACTCTGACGAAACAAATCAATAACTAAGTAAATCGAGAGATATTTCAGGTTCAGGGGGTAGGAAGACTCAATAATCTTAAAATGTTAATTTTTCCCAACTTGATCTATAAATTCAAGGCAATCCCAATCAAAATCCTAGTAACTTATTTTGTAGATATCAACAAAATGATTCTATAATTTATATGGGAAGGCAAAAGACTAAGAACAGCAAACATAACATTGAAGGAAAAGAACAAAGTCAGAGGAAAAGAGTATTATCTCACCTCAAGACTTACTTACTACATATCGGGGCGCCTGGGTGGCGCAGTCGGTTAAGCATCCGACTTCAGCCAGGTCACGATCTCGCGGTCCGTGAGTTCGAGCCCTGCGTCAGGCTCTGGGCTGATGGCTCAGAGCCTGGAGCCTGTTTCCGATTCTGTGTCTCCCTCTCTCTCTGCCCCTCGCCCGTTCATGCTCTGTCTCTGTCTGTCCCAAAAATAAATAAACGTTGAAAAAAAAATTAAAAAAAAAAAAGACTTATTACATAGCTACAGTAATCAAGACAGTGTGAAATTGGTGAAAAATAGACAAGCAAATCAATGGAACAGAATAGAGACCCTAGAAATGAAACCAGACAAATACAGTCAACCAATCTTTGAAAAAGAAGCAAAGGTAATTCAATGGAGAAATGATAGTCATCTCAACAAAGAGTGCGAGAACAATGGGACGTTTATGTAGAAAAATAAATAAAGAAAGAAAGAAAGAAAGAAAGAAAGAAAGACTTTTGATACAGGCCTTATCCCTTTCTCAGAAATTAACTCAAAATGGTTTGTAGTTCTACAACTTCTAAAAGGTAACGGGAGAAAATCTTTGAATTTGGTGGTAACATTTAGATACATTACCGACAGCACTATTGATTAATGAAAAAAGAGGTTGGATTTCATTACAATTTTAAATTCTCATTTTTTTTGGATGGAATGGCATAGATATATATATCTATATATATCTATATATCTATATATCTATATATAGATATATAGATATATATAGATATATAGATATATAGATATATCTTTTAGAACCATGTATTTTTTTTTTTAAATTCTGCTCCATGAAATACTCCATAAAGAGATTAAAAAGATAAGCCACAGACTGGAAGAAATAATCTGCAAAACATATATCTGATAAAGGACTGGTATCCAAATATACAAAAACTGTCAAAATTTAACAATAAGAAAACAAGGAATGAAAATTTAAAAAATGGCAAAAGGTCTGAACAAACACCTACCTCAGCAAAGAAGATGGATAGCAAATAAGCCTATGAAGAGATGATCAACATCCTGTAGCATTAGGACATTTCAAGTTAATAATAGTACATCACTACACACCTATTGGGATGGCTAAAATCCAAAATGCTAACAACACAAAATATTAGTGAGGGTATAAAGCAAACAGAGCTCCCATTAACTGCTGGAGGAAATGCCAAATATTTAGACACTTTGGAATATGATTTGTCAGTTTCCATCAAAGCTAAATACATGCTTGCTATATGATTCAGCAATTCCACTTCTACTCAAAGGAGTTAAAAACTATGTACACAAAAACCTGCACACAAATGTTTATAGCAGCTTTAGTCATAACTGCTAAGACTTAGAAGCAACCAAGATGTCCTTTAACAGGTAAATGGATAAACAACCTGTGGTACATTCAAACAACGCGGTATAATTCAGCAATATAAAGAAATGAGTCATGAAAAAACGTGGAGGGACCATGAAAAGACTCGGAAGAACCTTAAATACATATTGCTAAGTGAAAGAAGCCAATCTGAAAAGGCTACATACAGTGTAATTCTAACTATAGGACATTCTGGAAAAAGCAGAACTATGGCGATAGTAAAATGATCCATGGTTGCCAGGTATTCAGTGAGAGGGAAGGAGAGAGAAAGGAAGCAAGACCAGGTAGAGCACAGGGAATTGTTATGGTGGTAAAACTATTCTATCTAATACTATAATGGTCGATACATGTCATTATATGTCTGTGAAAACTTAGGAAATCTACAACGCAAGTAGTGTACCCTCCTGTAAACTATGGACTTAATATTAATGTATCGCTATTGATTCATCAATTTTGACAAATGTATCACAGTAAGGTAAGATGTTAATAGGGGAAACTACATGTTATGGATAATGCTGTGGTATAGGAAAACTTTCTATATTGTTCCCTCATTTTTTCTGTAAACCTAAAACTGCTCTAAAAATGGGGTGCCTGGATGGCTCACTTGGTGGAGCGTCCAACTCTTGATTTCGGCTCAGGTCATGATCCCAGGTTTATGGGATCGAGCTCCACATCAGACTCTGTGCTGAGCATGAAACCTACTTAAGATTGCCTCTCTCTTTTTCTCTCCTCTGCCCCCCTCTCTCGCTGGCATGTGCTCTCTCTCTTAAAAACTAAACTAAACTAAACTAAACTAAACTAAACTAAAATAAAATAAAATAAAATAAAATAAAATAAAAAACTGCTCTAAAAAGAACATCTATTCATTAAAGAAAAAAAAAAAAAAGAATAGGTGAGCTGGACTTTGAGGATGTAGAGGTTAGAAATAATATCTCTCTTTGCCTTACAAAACAACGGCAAAAAAGCAGGGAAAGTCTGCATATACATAACCTTTCTTGAATTCATCAGAAAGCTGAAGTTGTAGGTCAGACAATTAACCCTAAATGGAAGGAAAGGCAGGGGACTCCTAAATGAGTCTACTTGCTTATCTGTGGCAGATGCCATTGAGCATTGGTGAGAACAATTCAGCTAATTTTTTTTAAGGATTTGCTAAAGAAAAATGTCAACTCGCAAGAAAACATGAACTTCTGGAGGCAGAAGACACAAGGGGAGTTTGCACCCATTCATGGGTTCTTTCCCATTAGCTTCACCCGTGCTCTCAAAACAGATTAGGATCAGGGCAAAAGGTGGTGCTGGGGGGATGCTGCTGCAAAGAAGAAAAATATTCAACCCTGGATGCCTGGATGCCTTCCCTTCTCTCTTGTGAAGAAAAACCTTAAACCACTAGGTGAAGGATAAGTACCACTGTCACCTTCAGGGCACTGCTGCAAACTTTTTGCACCTAAAAGAAGGGGACAGAAAGCAAAGCAGAGCATAACAAAACAAAATAAAAACAAAACAGAAACCCTATATCCGCATGGGAGAACGAAAAGAAATCCTGGGCCTTGACCTATAGGTGGGAGCAGAGCAGGATTATTGAGAAGGCTATACCACAAGACTTAGAAAAATAGTGCTTGCTTAAGACAGATTTAATCAGGAAGCCGCCCCTGTGACCTTGACCCTAGGCTAATGACTGTTGAATAACAATAGTCCCGCTGTTATATTCTGGTAAATAACCATCAGTGTATGAAAATAATGAGAAACCAAACATACAAAAAAATGAAAACGGATGCTTCTCCTATGCTGGATAAGGTGAGGTGTTTTTGCTGATTTTAGGTGGAAATAAATTGGAGAGGCGTCAAAAACTCCTATGAGCTGAACCTTCAGGCTGAATGCCATCCTTTTAAGAAGGGGAGATTAGGACACACAGAGGAACACCAGGGTTGCATACACACAGAGGGACCACTATGTGGAAAGGCAGCAGAAGGGTGGCCATCTATGTATAAAGTAAGGAGAGAAGCCTGAGAGGAAATCAAAGATACTGGTGATCTCCACCCCACAGACCAAATTGCTATGGTGAGTCTCCAGTAGATCTTATTAGTGATGAGGGAACATAAGGTAAGCTGAGGACAAAGCACAAGCTAGCACCTGCCCTCCCCCCCCACCCCTGCCCCAAGATGGGACATGTGTGATATTCCTTAGGCACTCCAAGAACAAAGGACAGAAAACTGATGGTTAAACTGTTAAGAGTCTCCAACTGTTTACACATGTGTTAGTATAATTACAAAAAAAAAGAAAAAAAAAGGCAATCTTATCAATAGCCTTAAGTCCAGGAGTTCCGTATTATCTTAATGTTAATGCTTTGCTAGAGGGAAAACAACCTTAGCTTGACAATAGCTAGAACTCCAATCATCTCTGAGTCTTTAGCATATGGCAATCCCTTTAAGAAACTTCCTTTTGGCTTTACCTCCCCCAACTCCATGGTATATAACCAGTCACTCCTCTGACCCCAGTGCAGGTCTTTCTGCCCATGGATTCTACTCCTAATGCTTTAATAAAATCACCTTTTTGTACCAAAGATGTCTTCAAGAATTCTTTCTTGGCTGTCAGCTCCAAACCTCCTGTCATCACCCCAAAACTGCATCATTAAGGACTACTTCTCCCTCTACCGCAGAGGTTCTGAACTTTTATCTTTAGATTCCTTTTCTACCCTTCTGATATATGTGTATGGCAAGAATAAGTAATCTTAAAGAGGAAGAAGTAGAATATCAAGAAGAATTTTTGTGGAGAAGAAAACATTATTGCTGGATGAAGTTTTCTTGGAAGTAGTGACAGAATAGATTTGTTTTTATGATACATAATTACAGTTGTGAAAAAGACAAACCCTCCAAAGAAAAAAGGGCTGCGGTCATAGTGACAGATGGACAAAGCTGGATTGCTAAAGAAAATGATGCAGGCTGGCTTTGGTCCAAGGACCCAGAGGGGGACCAGCCAGGAGGGTCATTGGCTTTGCACAGGATAGAAATCAAATAGGAGCCAAAAGGAAGTGAGAGCAGAGTTTCCTGAAGATATAAAGACAGTAGATGCAGACAGAGCATCTGGAGACTTGGAAAAGAAAGGAGAGTGAGTCTCATCTTTGCTTGGGGCCTAAGATTTTTATTGAGGACAGTGGTCTGATGCACATGACTTCTCAAGCATCTAGGAACAAAGGACAGTGTTTGGGTGTCCCTATAAATCACTTATACCCTGGAACCAGAGGTCTTGGTGAGTCAGTTGTCTTGGAAATGTTCATGGTGACCCCACCTGGTCACTCCTACCATGTTAGCTATTGTGCTCAAAGACTCCAAAGAAATCATTAACGCCTTGACCTTTATAAGGAGAACATACATTGTCTGCATGATAATCCCTGTGCATGGTGGGGGAGCAGGTCCTAGCAGGAGTAGAAGCAAAAAGCAGTCCTTCATGGGTCCCTTCATTTTCCCTGTCATGAACTCACAGAACCCAAAATGTCAATATTTACTGATCGATCGTTTATTGCAATACACAACAACATCACCATTAAAACAAGAATACACATCAAAGGCAAAGCTATTATATGCAATGGGTTTGGAAAAATCTGAACCAGGTCTAATTGGTTCTGTAAAATTCTATGCCTGTATGTATTTTCTTTCTTGAATAATGAACTACTGAGATGTACACAGAACGCTTCAGAACCAAGAGCTCAGAAATGCCATAATATGCTGTTGTTCATGTAGGTATATTATTGCTGGGTAACCAGCCTGAAAAATCAAAGCCCTCTGAGAGTCTTATGGAAACCAGATGTTAATAATGTTACACTTGGAGCGCCTGGGTGGCTCAGTCGGTTGAGCGTCCGACATCGGCTCGGGTCATGATCTCACTGCTCATCAGTGCTAGGCAGACAGCTCAGAGCCTGGAGCCTGCTTTGGATTCTGTGCCTCCCTCTCTCTCTGCCCCTCCCACACTCATGTTCTGTCTCTGTCTCTCAAAAATAAATAAACATTGAAAAAAATTAAAAAAAATGTTACACTTTACCTGAGCCCTGTGCTCCTAGGTTATACCCCCCATCCTTTGGTGTTCCAGGAAATTGTTTACTGCAAAGACCCACCCTTCCTTAGGTGACTGAAGTAAGACTTGTGGATTATACCTTGTTTACCTGTGACAAGACAAGGCAAAGATACTCCTAATTCCCACTTTTGCCTCAGAATGAATAGCTGAACTATTTGCATTTGCAGCCAATCTGGGCGCAATACCTGCTAACTTCACTTACCAAAATTTAGATAAGCTTCTCTGCTTCCCCACAAACCCTTGAACTTTAACTGCACTTTAAGATTAAGCAAGCGTTGGGTTGAAGAACAACCCTTCCAAAAAAAAACACTTTCTAGAATCCACTGATATCAGGAAAAAACCTCTCATGCTTAATTGCCCGTGCATGCCACCCACTCACCCTATATTCCTCCACATCTGGTTCTTTCTAGACCTGGTCACCCTTCTTCATGAGAGAGTTTCCCTTCTGCCTCACCTTGGAAAGATTGCAGACCTTCTGATCTGAGCACTCTCCTTATTCCAGTTGTCCCCTTGCCTGATTGCAGTAATCTTCTTCCTCTTGCCATTGTCCTTTTCAAGAAAGTCTCTCCTACCCAAGTGTTTTGTATTTGACAGTGTGAATCATTAGTCTCACTGCTATTAATAAATAGCACTGGGAAACTGTCCTCAAAACTCTATGGACACATGGTTACAAAATGCTATTAGTAGTATTAGTCAATACTATTGAATACAATCTTATTCAATACTAATTGCATATGATACTATTTACTAGTAGTATTTTTCATAGTATTTCAGTGCAAACAGCTCAGGGAAATTAGAAGTCTGTTGGAATCAATTTTTACAACACAGGAGAAAAGGAGAAAAATTTAAAAAACGATGACGAGCTAAAAAAGACATAGACAATAAATTTAGAAGCCTAAACTGGGAAGAGTTTTAATGATAGGGAGAATATACCAGACAATATTTTATAATATAAAGTACTCCTTTCCCAAAGTGTTGAAATGAGATAAAACATTTATTGCATAACTGACTAATCCTATTAAATATTAAAGTTTTAAAGAGAAATACTCCTAAAATTATCCCAGCCAAAAAAATATATAAATAATAATAATTAACAAAATTGGAGAGCTATCAAATGGATCTAAAGTCTCCCTTCACTTAATAAACACTAAGAGACAATGAGATATTTTACTGTGTAACAGTATTCATAAATATGATAGAACCAGGAAATACAGCCCTTTCTGATAATCTCATACAATGATAACAGGAAATGCAATCAAAGTCAATACATATGAATAGAAAATTGTACAGTATAAGTACTTTGAGCACTGAACTGATAAATACATAGATTGAAACCTACTATTTAGATATAAACCTACTATTTAATTTAAACCTACTATTTAAATTAAATATATATGCAAATGATCAATTTTTTTCTTTGAAAGATATTAATAAATGGCTTAAATTTAAAATTATAGGGGCGCCTGGGTGGCGCAGTCGGTTAAGCATCTGACTTCAGCCAGGTCAATATCTCGCGGTCCGTGAGTTCGAGCCCGCGTCAGGCTCTGGGCTGATGGCTCGGAGCCTGGAGCCTGTTTCCGATTCTGTGTCTCCCTCTCTCTCTGACCCTCCCCCCGTTCATGCTCTGTCTCTCTCTGTCCCAAAAATAAAAAAATAAAAAAACTTTGAAAAAAAAATTAAAATAAAATAAAATAAAAATATAAAGATTACAAATCCAACTTAATTGAATTCAGTCTGAGAACTCAAAAGGGAGGAAAATATAATTCATTCATCAAGTTTTAATGTGTTTTGTTTCTGTTGTTTTAGTTTGTGTGAAAAGCACTTAAATATATGTTAAGAACAGGAAAAGGAGTTGTCTATCTCGTATATCTCAGAATAAAAGCATACCAAACAAAATAATATTTGATCTATATGGGTAGGAGAAGAAAATAAGATGATAAAAACATTAAATAACACTGATATGTCAATGGCTACAAGAAGTCTAAACTTCATATTTTAAAGGCAAAAATGGAGCCATATTACTCAACCATCAAAAAGAATCAAATCTTGCCATTTGCAGCGAGGTGGATGGAACTAGAGGGTATTATGCTAAGTGAAATGAGTCGGTCAGAGAAAGACAGATACCGTATGATTTCACTCATATGTGGAATTTAAGCAACAAACCAGATGAACAAACGGGAAGTAAACCATAAAAGATTCATAACATAGAGAACAAATTGAGGGTTGCTGGAGGGGTGGTAGGAGGGGAACGGGCTAAATGGGTTACTGGGATTAAGGAGGGCATTTGTGCTGGGCACTCAGTGTTGTATGTAAATGATGAATCACTAAATTCTACTCCTGAAGCCAAAATTACACTGTATGTTAACCAACCAGAATTTAAATAAAAACTTGAGGAAAAAACTAAGGGCAAAAATGTGAAGATTATTTCAAAAAAGTTACAAATTTTCATTCCTTATACAATATTTAACGCAAAATAAAATGTCAGAAATAACGAATGACCAAACATAATAATCTAATAATGAAACAAATAATCATATAAAAAATATATAAGGTTTAAAATGAGTAATGAAATCACGAGGCCAAAGGGAAAATTTTGTTTATCTGCAAATTACAGCTCCTATTTCCGTGATAAGCCTATATCTTTATAAGCACAAATATATATAGCACCAAAATACGTAAATTAAGGAAATTTGTAATTATCAGGAAATACTGACAAGAAATAATATTTTAAAACACATTCAGGGGCGCCTGGGTGGCCCGGTTGGTTGAGCTTCCGACTTTGGCTCAGGTCACAATCTCACAGTTCGTGGGTTTGAGCCCCGCATCGGGCTCTGTGCTGACAGCTTAAAGCCTGGAGCCTGCTTCAGATTCTATGCCTCCCTCTCTCTCTGCTCCTCCCCAGCTCATGCTCTGTCTCTCTCTCCTTCAAAAGTAAATAAAAACATTTAAAAAAATTAAAAAATAAAAAATAAAACACATTCATAATATGTGCTAAAATAGAAGCTGGACACAGTTTTCAATTTTTTTTTAATTTAAAAAATTTTTAAGTTTATTTTTTATTTTGAGAGGAGAGAGAAAGCACGAGTCGGTGTTGGGGGGCAGAGAGAGAGAGGTAGAGGCAGAATCCCAAGCAGGCTCCGCACTGTCAGCCTAGAACACGCTTCAGATCCCCTGTCTCCTTTCTCTGCCCCTCTCCCGCTAGGGCATGCATACATTCTCTCTCGCTCAAAAATAAAACATTACCAAAAGACATTACATAAACATTACAGAAAACATCACAAAGAGAAACACACTTTTAAAAAAAGTAAATTAAAAATACCCTTCTGTTAAATATCTATTTGTTTAAAAAGTTTTTGTATAAAATTGTATAGTTGAGAAAAGCACATCAGAAATGTGACATTTGACCTAAATTCATTTAAAAATAGCTACATGGAATAGCTCTTTTGAAGAATAGATGGATCCATTGATACATAAATTATTTTGAAATAATTTTAAACAGTGGGAAAGCCATCAAATCCATTCATGGAGCTGGTATGTAAGATTTTCAATCCTCAGAGACCCACACATACATACACACACACACACACACACACACACACACACACACACACAAGTAATAATAAAATTAGTTTTCTAGTTAGTATATGTAAAATCCTAACTATATTAAGTGATGCACTCAAAGATTAATCTGCCACAACTGATTGAGGTTTATCTAATTAAGTGTTTAATATTAAACAAGTACTAATATGGTAATTCACAGATAGATAAAAATGTAAATACATTATGAATTATACAGAAATACAAAATGTTAACTTAGTATTCAAATGTCAACATAAAATCTGACCACAGATAAGAATAGAAAAGCACTTAGAAACGGACCACGTTGAAAAAAAGTAAAATGTTTATTTTCCTATGATAGGGTTTTTTTTCCCATTTATTTTCTTAATTATTGCTCAACTTAAATTATTTCTGCCATAATTATATATAAATTGTTCAAAAGAATGATAAGAAATTGTTGAAAAATAACAACACTCTGAATAAACTAAAAAGTAAAATGATCCAGCTTTTACTATATCCCTGGACTCAGTGTAGATTTTGGCTGGTAAATCTGTTTGCCACCAAGGCTTGTGGGTAGGATTAGACAAAGAGAACCTCAGGGCTCACGTCCCTTACTGCATTGTGAAATGCTAGTACATAGAGTGCTGGGACTCTGGTTACATAATCCTAGCTGAAAGACAATTGGCAGTGAGCATTGTTTTTGCTTCTGTGGGTCCTCATTCTGGAATAAGTGAATACACTTGACTGCATAAAGTAGTAATTGCACTAGAATGGCAGATGTTGCCTGAGGTGGCAAAGGTCTGATCTCACTGACATTGCACAGAGTGAGATTTTTGGAACATAGCATTTTTCTTTCCTCTTTTCAATCTAGAGATCTTATTCATTAATAACTAAGAGGATAGCAGAATCCTATGTTTATTACAAGAATTCTATATTTGTTGTTATTTTTCAAGAGTTCTCTTTCTCCCTCTGCCTTTTAATTTAATTCACAAAGAACTCTGAAATCATGATATCCATTACATGCTTACTCCCTGTTTCCTTTAAAAAAAAAAGACATGAGTCAGATTTTTTTTATTAAAGTACAGATTTCAACCTTATTTTCTTTATGATTAAAGTAAGTGAGATTAAGAAAAGAGAGAGATTAATTATTTGATGCAATCAATATGTTTAATGCCAATGTCTTTCCCTAGGGAAAAAAAAAATTGTCATGTACATTTTATAGGAAGAATTTCTTAGAAATTATTATATAACAATTTCTTGTCCTAACTACCCTTTAGATAAAACTAAATAAATAGATACATAAAAATCTAAATAAAGTATAAAATAAATTTGAAGCATCTTTTGGGACTTGTATAATTAAGTAGAATTATAGTATCTATGATCTTGTAAAATATAATTTATTCTATTTTCAGGATACTAGGACTGAATTATATCCCTTCCAAATTCATGTGTTGAATCCCAAATCCCCAATGTGACTATGTTGGAGATGGGGCTTTTAAGAGTTAATTAAAATTAAAGGAGGTTATAGAGTTGGATCCTAATCTGAAAGGATTGGTGGCTTTTAAGAAGAGGAAGAGAGAGAAGATTTTTTTTTCCTTTCTTTGAGCAAACACCAAGAAAGCATCTATCTGCAAGCCAGAAAGAGGGCCCTCACCAAAGCCCAATCATCCTGGCACCCTGATTTCAGATTTCCAGCCTCCAAAACTGTGAAAAAATAAATTTCTATAGTTTATTTTTTTTAAGTTTTTTAACGTTTATTTTTGAGACAGAGAGAGACAGAGCATGAACGGGGGAGGGGCAGAGAGAGAGGGAGACACAGAATCTGAAGCAGGCTCCAGGCTCTGAGCCGTCAGCCCAGAGCCCGATGCGGGGCTCGAACTCACAGACCGCGAGATCGTAACCTGAGGTCGGATGCTTAACCGACTGAGCCACCCAGGTGCCCCAAATTTCTATAGTTTAAACCACCTAGCCTATGATATTTTGTTATGGCAGCCACAGCAGACATTTTTTTTTTTATCAGCTATGGTACAGAGATATGCACAATTAAGAGGCTATTTTCAAAGGGATGCAATTTAAATTCCAACACAAACAGAAGAAACCAAATGGTAAATGATCCTGAAGTTTCCAAGAAATCTGTGACATGTTAACATAAATAGCTATGCTGAAACCTAAGTCATGTTCCTAGAACTTGAGGGACAAATTAATTCATTCCTCAAAATTACGTATTGGGAACTAAAAATCACAAGGCAATAAACCATTGGTAATATAAGTATGAAGAGTTCTGCATGCTAACTTACACACAAAGATGCGTGTTGGACTGTGAGGGTAGGAGAGAGTCTGAGCTAGACAGTTGTTGGAGACATTAGGTGCTTATGTTGAGGGGGATGGTCTATGGAATCATAATAAAAAATGGAAAGTAAAATTTTATTTTTTTAATTGCCAAACTCATTATAAAATATTAGGATTTAAACAACGTATTAGGAATTTTTCTCACTGAATAGTCAGTCACTGAGGTTACCTAATGAGTACTGGGAGACTGCAGGATGTTAAAAGAAAACAACTTAATATTCTGAAAGTTTTATAATTTAATCTACTTTCTTTCCATACCAAAAAAAAAAAAAAGTACACATGTGGGGGCAACTGGGTGGCTCAGTTGGTTAAGGGTCTGACTCTTGATTTTGGCTCAGGTCATGATCTCACAGTTTGTGAAACAGAGCCCTGCGTTGGCCTCTATGGTCAAGGAAGCTGCTTGGAATTCTCTCTCTCCCTCTGTCTCTCATCCCCTCCTCTGCTCGCTCGCTCTCTCTCTCTCCCAAAAATAAATACATGAAAACTTAAAAAAAGTAGATATGTAGAAATTTGACAAGCATGCAAAATACCAAAGAAGATTTGACTGAAATAAAGTAAAATTGGGAGATCACTGACTCAGTGACTCATGAGGTCTTTGAAAACAAAACAACTACTTGAGATATTTTATAATCTTTTATCTTGGGGGAATATGTTTTCACAGAAAATGAAAACTAAAAAAACTGTCACTACAACATCATTTTTTTTTCAGCAAAGTTCTGATTACATAGTTTCTGAGGATTTAAAAAAGAAACCTCTATATTTGCCGCATTTATTCTAATGTATTTTCTTTCTCTTTCATGTCAGCTGAACTATAAAGACATTTTCGATGAAAACATCTACATGCTTAGATAGGGGCAACTAAAATCAAGTAGTGTTAATCCACTCTGTTTCTTCACTCTGGGATTTTTCACTGTTGTGATTGATGCCACTGTTTCAGTTACCCCTCCCCCCCCCCCCTTTCTAGAATCTTTTCCTGAGAAGTTACATAATCCCTTTCTTTCCTGGAGACACCAAGATACTTTAGGTTACCTAATGTCTAATTGCTCCTCAGAGTGTAAGTAAATCCCTTGTCTTGACCATTTCCTCTTCCTGGATTAATTTTCATGTCTTCCTAGACTTGGTCTCACTTGACCTTTAATATACAGTTTAGATGACTCTTTAACACACCAATTCTGGGATAGATCATCTGTCTATGGGCAAATATAGCATACATGTATCATAAATACTCATTAAGCATAATTGAACATAGTTAATTGTTTATTTCTTCTAATAGAGTATAAGCACAGCCCATCTTGTTGGTTACTAGCTCAGTACCTAATTCTATGTATGGTACAAAGTAAGTAATAAGAAATACATGTTAATTAATATATGTATAAAATAAAATGGAAATATAATCCTATGAGAGCACATTCATCTGGCATTCCATTTTCAAACTTAATAGTAAAATTTTATAAAAGTAAAAATAGCCTGTTATGTGATTTTATTGGCCTTTTTATCTTATTTTAAGTAGTTACATTTTGTTTACTTTTGACTTGGGCTCTTGTATATTTACACCTGCTCTCTTTGGGTCTTGTCAGTAATTAAGTCTGTCTTTTAAAAGATACCAAATATATATATATATATATGTATATATATATACATACATACATATATATATTATATATACTTTATTTTATTATTGTATATTATATAAAACTATATATATAAATATTTAATTTTTAATGACATAAGGACTCTGCAGGGGCTGCATGTACAACGTGAGTTTTTCATCTCACAATTTTAAAACATCAACAAATAACTGCTAAAATTACTGTGTTTTTCAATATTGTGATTTCTTTTGTAAATTTCAGACAGAAAACTTTGTTTCCTCATTTTGCTGCGAGTTTACTCCTGCTGTGAAAATTTATATTCAAATATTACGATCAAGATATAAGACACCAAATATAAAAATTATGCAGTTCTATAATTTTCTATGTTGCTCCTAATATAGTGAAAGTAATTTTACAATTAGGCAGCATCTTTTTTTTCTTTTTTTTACTTTCTTTGATTTCTGCTTATTTAGGCAACAATGACTTCAATCACAAATCTTCACTTGAACTATGACGGAAAGCATGTACCATAAAGGATCCCAAATTCAGAGGTCTGTCCTACAAACTTCATTGATAACTGTTTGTGCTTTGGCCAACATCCAGTCATCTGATCCAGTGTGGTTATTTGGGTCTCTAGAAAGTTTTCCCTTTCTTCATCAACTTTAATTTCAAACCCAGTTTTAAATAATTCAAATATTTTTGGGATGTCACAGCCAATGGAATCTCAAATAAACTTTGAAAATATTTATTTATTTTTATTTTTTTCAGTTTCTTCTTTAATGGTTTAACCTCAGGCATTATTTCTGAAGCACTTACATCAAAGCCTGCATGAATTTCATCATCCAAAATCCTCTGAATCAGATTAGTTCCTTTTGTGTGCTCTCTCTCTCTCTCAAAATAAATACATTAAACTTAAAAAAAAAAAAAAGACTGAATCAAGGCATCTTAGTGCCACCATCATATCAACCATTTGAGATTATGTTGGCCTCTAATGACTTTTTAATCTTCAAAATTTCCAAAGAGAAGATCTCTTTATTATGTATTCTAATTTTCACTTTAGTATTATGATGAATATATGGATACTGTCACTTGAAAATGCCAGATTAAAAACAAATCATCATCCTCTCTTTACATTGATGGAATAGATTTAGGATACGGCTCATTTGATGGATTTTGTACAATGTGATCACTCAAATAATATCTATCAGAACTGACATCACATTCCTGAGCACTCTAGAGAGAAGTACATCTCTAAGGAGATTCTGAGGTTAAAAAAAAAAAAAAATATATATATATATATATATATATATATATATATATATATATGGCTAAAATTAGATACTCAGCTTGTGTTCTATTAATACTATGCACACAGGTAAACTCTACTTGATAACAGAAAAATTATTGGACTCCATTCTTATATTGCTATGGAATTGTGTTTTCTTTTATCTTCTATGCTACACTTGCCAATGTAATTCTTGAAGTTCATGCTCTGAGTCTCATATGGTGCATTTGAAAAGCAAGAGATAGACTAGTGTTATGGCAAGAGAATGTTGAGAATGGAGTGCACTAAAGGGAAAGTATTTGCTGAGTGGATAGTAGTTATGGATGACAAGTAATTTGGTACCTCATGTGTTTAAAATTCAAATATATACATACATACATATACACAAATGTGCACAGATGCATTTGTGCATCTATATACATATACATGTCTACCTATATGCATTTGGAGAACAAAACCATACAACTATTTCTGAGGGGAAAAATACAATACTCCCTTTAAAGGATTTATTGTTTTCATTTTAACTAAATGAACAGTAAAATTAAAGTTTCGTTCTAACTCCTAATTTTATTTGAGAAATGGATGCAGAAACCCCTAAGTTAATTGTTTCTACCCCTCTAACTCATAATGAATTTATAATGGTCAGCTAAGAAAAGGTCTTTCTCTCTGGTCTCTCATATGAACAATTAAATGCTTCTTGGTTGCCCCAAATCAGTTTCAAACATTGACTCTTGCATTTATGTATTAAAAAGTATCTTGCTTCTTATAATTATATTTTTAATATTTCCTTCTTTTCTGTAAGGTATATACCATTGTTGTCATTTCAGAATTCACATTAAGTCTAGTACTAACACTGATCTTAGACAGTGATGTGTAATATCAGAAAAACCACCCACCACATTAATAAGAAAGCACTGAGCAAGAATTCTGTGCGGAATCTGTAAGCAGTATTAACCAACTTAATAACATACCAGGAATGCAAAATCACTTAAATTGTTGAAATAAGACTTGGTAATTTGTCTTTTCCCCATTAGGCTTAATGCATTTTGATAGTTAGTTAGAATGAGGAAGGGGGAGAAAACTGTAATAGTCAGGGCCAATGAATAAACCTGCATTGCTGTCATTAATAACAAGCCACTGGTGACTGAGTATTCAGCACATGAATAATTATTATTCTCGGCCGAGAGGGTGGAGAACATTACTACAGAATATTTGCATTTTAATGGCTTTCAGAAGTCTTTTTAGTTTTCTACCTTTTTCTGTAGCACACAAAATGTTCATCAATAAACTCTTTATTCTTTGTTGTTAAAATGTCTATTGAACACTATTTTTTCAAAGGAGTTTTCTTTTTAGCTGTTGAGAGTGTCAAAACCCCAATAAAATAATTCCATTAATAAATTTAATATCTTAGTTTCCACCCTGATGAATCTCTACCTATCTGAAATCTTTGAATAATTCTGTGTGGAGTCCTACAATTTTGTGTCAAGATAAAACGAATTAAATTTATATTTTTAAAGTGGTCACTTGACATGAAGGTCAAGGGTGAAACATTTTAAAGTATTTTAACATTAATGCTTAGGATTTTTATAATATGTTGTCTATTTTTAAAGATCTACTTTGAAGAACATCAAAAATTAATTTAAAGAAGATATTTAAGTAATTTTTTAGAAATATTGAACAATATTCTCTTACTTTAAATTATTAAAGTTGTATATATATGGACACACTGTATGTGAGTCACATATAGTAACTTTATATGATTAAATTCATTCTACTCTCTGGCTGGGCAATCTTGTGACTTGATATGTTGCTCTATTTTTTATATTATAAATTTATGATATATTAATATGAACACATATGTCATTTTGTTTGTTTGTTTTAACCCTGAAATACATTAACATTTTTAGCAAAGGACAAAGTGAAATGATCAATGCAGGATTTTACACTAAATATCTAAAACAGTGAGGTGTAGGGTCACCGAAGCGGCCGACTTCAGACAGGTCATGATCTCATGGTTTGTTGGGCTTGTAATGTCTGTATGATATTTCAGTTAAGGAACTGAAATAGTGTTCCACTTTTTCTTAGAAGAGAAGACAAAATGTTTATTTGTAATTATGTAAAGTACAATACTTGTTGATTATAAATAATTTGAAATAAGAGATAAAAACATTCATATTATTTTCATGTTTTTCAGAATGTTTATATTGGCGAATTTTCAGCTACACCTCTTTTCTGTCTATCCCGGATATTTTCTCGTAATTTGATATTTAATAATGCATAGAAAAAATGTTTTAAAAAGGATTTAGGATTATTATTTAGAATTTCAATTGTTTTTCATTCCAGAAATTTGAATGGTCAAGACTTTGACATTCTGACAAGATTATTACCCATATCTAGTTTCAAAATGATTACCCATATCCAAGAAAGGATGAAGCAAGTGTATTAGAAAGCAGATCCTTGGGGCGTCTGGGTGGCTCAATCGGTTAAGTGTCTGACTTCCTCTCAGGTCATGACCTCCCAGTTCATGGGTTCGAGTCCTGCATAGGGCTGTGTGTTGACAGCTCAGAGCCTGGAGCCTTCTTCTGATTCTGTGTCTCCCTCTCTCTCTGCCCTTCCCCTGCTCATGCTCTGTCTCTCAAAAATAAATAAATGTTAAAAATTAAAAACAAAGAAAGAAAGAAGGAAGGAAGATCCTTAACAGTGAGTTTGGAGTTTTTACATATGACAAACAATGAACTTTTAATTAAATGTTTAAAGCAAAAATATAGAGACTCTGACTTTTTTTCAGCAATACATCTTCTAATTAGCTCAATCACATCCCTTTTATTTTATGACCTAATACCGTAGGGAATAATTGCTTGCAGGTGTCTATTTTCCAAATACTCTAAGATTTTTCATTTGGCCACGTAATTCTTTTACTGTAATAATATATACCAATGGTATTTCTGCTACTTTTAGTCTGTCATGATTGTTTTGAAATAAATCAAAACAGCTCTTACCTGACCCTCTTTTATTTATATCATGTTAGTTTGCAAAATGTATCAGCCCTTGAAATAAAAACAAAAATTAGGATCTCTGTAACCATATGCCCACTCCTTTTCTCCTCCGATGCCTTTGTTTCTCCCTCCCTATTTTGACTATTCTGGCTTTATCCAGGCAGGGTGATAAGGGCAGGAAGAAGATACGAATGATCAATAACCATCATGGATCTTTGAAATTCCATGAAACCACTAGTTGCACAACACAAGTGTGAATATAACTCCACTCATCTTTGCAAATTTACTCAATAACATAAAATTATATTTATTTGTTTATATAACCTATAGTACCATAGAACAGTGTGTTTGGGTAAGCTTATTATTTTCCTGTGGAAGCAAATCCTAGTGGCTTAATTTTGGTCATCATATTAAAAATTAAGCAATATGGTAGTGAAAATGAAATTTTAATGGATGTTAGATATCTTATCTTTCTTTCTTCTTTGTACCTACACCCAGAAGAGGTAAGCTTTTGTGTAAGAGCATCTCTGAAACAGGGAGCCATCTTGAGCATCCCTTGAATCACTAAACAAATTGCATAACCAGTAAAATTAGTGTACATATATCCTTAATAGCTATAAAACAGGATTTGGAGTATATCTTTCCTTTTTTTTTTTTTTTTTTTTGGTCTTCCAGAATTTTGGCTAAATTTTTAAAGCAGAAAAGAAAGGTGACAAGTGTCTCCTATATTATGAAAGAAAGAAAGAAAGAAAGAAAGAAAGAAAGAAAGAAAGAAAGAAAAAGGAAGGAAGGAAGGAAGGAAGGAAGGAAGGAAGGAAGGAAGGAAGGAAGGAAGATCTTATTAAAAAGTGACCTTATTAGTCCCATATTTTTAGCCTTTATGGAAATAAAGCTAAACATCTACTAAGATCAGGCAGTGTATGAAGAATGTTCCCATTTTTAGCCCTTGAGACATGTTTTGGAGATATCCGCAAGAAAATGGAAAAGCATGATCTCCTGCCTTATCTGGAAGCTGCTGAGTTAAGCATGACTCGTGTTATCTATTCTGATCTAAGAACTTAGGTCACCAAGAGCTTCAGAAACCACCAAGATTCTTGAGAAATTTGGGCAGAGTAGAGACCAGTGTCTGCTTTTCACTTTCTTCTCCATAAAACTCACAACAAGGACCCAAATGTTGAGCCTGTTCCCTGATGGAGAGGTATAACAGGTCAAAGAACACAACTGAGTGAGAGGACATTTTTCTTTCCTTTACTACATCGTCTCTCTTTCTCAGAACCTGGACTGTCCACAGGCAGCCAGTTAGGAAAGAGAGAGGGTAGAGCAAAGGTGAGCAGTGACCATACCTCCTTGAAACCTTACTTTCCAAGTCATGTGCCAGCCCTGACCTGCAGGATGGGGGAAACTTAATTGAATATGAAGTTAATGTTTTAATTTAGACTGGTCTTATCTTTCAAATGCCTGAATGTGAAATTGAACAAACCAACAAAAAACTGGATAAAGGGGAAGGGACAAAACAAGAAAATAATGAATCTGATATTTGCAACTTTCTAATTTCGATTAGAAATCCAAAATTTACTGAAGGAATTTATATAAGAAGAAAACTAAAAGAGCACTTATGATTTTTGTGCCACTACAACATAGGTTATGAATTAACTTTAACATGTGCTGAAATGTATCAGTTGGCAAAACTTCATGGTTTTAGTCAACACTGGGATTCAAATTAAAGTTTAGTTAGGGCATCCTAATCATTTTTAAAAGGTATCTTCTTTAATCCAAGGGGAGTTGCCAAAGATAAAATAGAGAAAAGCAGGTATACTTCACCTTAGTCATCAGAACTATTGCCTTACCCAAATTCCCCATAGTCTTAGTGCCCATTGCCTTAAAATATCCCATCATAGGGGCACCTGGGTGGCTTCCAGTCAATTGAGTGTCTGACTCTTGGTTTTGGCTCAGGTCATGATCTCATGGTTCCTGGGATCGAGCCCTGCATTGAGCTCTGTGCTGACAGTGTGGAGCCTCCTTAGGATTCTCTCTCTCCATCTCTCTCTGCCTCTCCCCTGTTTGCATGCTCTCTCTCTCTCTCTGTCTCTCAAAATAAATAAACATTTAAAAAGTTAAAAAAAAAGAAAAAAGAAACATTCCTAATTTAAATTTTTTCTTAAGCCTGGAAATACTGTTATTCATAAATTGACCCACTTTGAATGCCTCTCCCCTACTAAAATAGTCCAGAGTCTGTTCAAATTCAAATACAACATACACTTCAATTAGTGTTCCCAAGAATCCCTTTTGCTCTGCAGGGTACAAGAACGTCCTCTCATGCCATCTAGACTCTTTGGACTGCCTCTCCATAAGTTCTCCATAGGCTTCTGATGCAAGAAACTGCCATTTTTGGCTTCATGTTACCTGACATTAGAGAAGTAATTGCTTGATATATACATGGATCTTATTGAAATAGACACTTTCACAGGCACTGAACCTGAGACCTTTATATTCAGCTACCCACTATGAATTCGGTCATGGAAGAAGCAGTCCGTAAGGCATGGCCACTTGCTAACTGAAAATAGTACTGATAGGAAAGAACCAATCCTGGGCCTCCTGGCATATCCCAAATGCAGGAGGAGGTGGCCTCCTCATCCTCAGTCCTTTGCCAGATGTCATGGTGCTGGATTAAGGCATCTCTCTACCAAATCCCTTGGCTACATGGGAGTCCATTGGTATCATCTGACTGGATATTAAATAAAATCGTGCACTTAGTGAGTCACCACCATTGCACATTATGGAACCCCAGGGGATTTGCTGTCATCTGCTCCTTACCCATGACATCTCTTGTCGAGAACAAGAAAAATGAGTGAACACAACTGGCCAAACTTTGGGTAGCAATTCTTGACAATGAATGCCCTGACCAACAACAGACACATCTGCACATTTTTGCTGACCCTTGGACCATCACCAATGGTATGGTCATCTGGTCTGGGCAGTAGTCAAAACAAGAATTCCTTTTCCAAGGTTGCCCCATCTGAGATGAAGAACTCTAGAAATCTCTGCCTTCACAGATATCCAAAATTAAAAGCACAATACAAGTCTCATTAAGACATTTCTTATCCCCTTTGGTGTTCCAAATGTCATTGACAGTAACCAAAGCACATATTTCACTTCTCAAAATATATAATGCTGGGCTTTTGAACAAGGCATTCACTAGAGCTTCTGCTTCCATTACTGGACTCAGTCCACCAGCCTCATAGAGTGCTAGCCATATGTTTTATTTAAATAAAATTCACTTAAGGGGTGCCTGGGTGGCACAGTCAGTTGTGCACCTTACTTCAGCTCAGGTCATGATCTCATGGTTTGTGAGTTTGAGCCCCACGTGGGACTCGCAGCTGTCAGTGCAGAGTCTTTTTCTTTTTCTTTCTTTCTCTCTTTCTTTCTTTCTTTCTTTCTTTCTTTCTTCCCTTACCCTGCTTATGCTCTCTCTCTCAAAAATATAAATAAGTAACGAGGTAAGTAAATAAATGAATGAATGATTGAATAAAATTCAACTAAAAGGAACATGGTACATTTCAGCCACCAGTGCAACATTAAGGGTGAATTGGAGTAAAGTGGCTCCCTTTTTGATGTTTGACTGTGAACAGCTTTCAAGACCCATCTCTCCTTCTTCCCCTCTTCCCTCACCTGTGGGCAAGCCAAAAATAGAATCCAACTGATCCTTTGTCTGGTACTGGCAAAGAGTCCAAACCATGTGGGCCATGGGCCCATATGATAACCCTGCACTTGAACTAAAACCATTCTTTGCTCTTTTCTTTTTCACCTCATTTTCAGACATGCATGAGACCCTGTCCTAGAAAAGCTCATTATAAGAGCTGACTGGATATTAAATTATAAGAGTAATACATTATAAGATATATACATGGATATATCCATGTGTATATCCATGTATCCATGTATATATCATTATAAGAGTAATACAACTTTCCATTTTGTCTTGGTATGTGTGTGTGTGTGTACAGTATACACATATTATTTATATATAACATAAATACAATATGTATTTCTACAGGTATGGAAAATACACATATGTGGAAAAATTGTAAAAAAGTGGGATTAAAGTTAACAAATTCAAAGGAGTGGCTACAAAGGCGGGGGGGGGTTGTATATTACTAGGAAGGGAAATACAGAAAATATTCAAGGGATTGGAAATGTATTTCTTAAGCTGGGTGGTGGTCACATTAATAATCATTATTTTTCCTCAAACTCTTCTCAAACTCACACTTAATTTTCATGTGTGTCGCCAAAAGTAGAATACATATAGGATAATATAATCATATTCTAGTTATTGGAAAAGTGAAAATGAAAAATTTAATTTGAAACACAGACAAACATCAGGTATTGGAAAGAAAATTTAAACTGTTTTAAAAATTTATAATTGTACATAAAGAATATCCACAGAAATACAAATAAGATGTTATTGAATGGATAATTATCATTGGAATTTGAATTGTTCTTCATCTATTTATCATAGAGCAATATTATTTCTAACACTGAAAACTTTAAAAATTAAAGCAAACTTTAAGGTAATTTTGTGTGACATAGAAAAAAAGAATTTAATAAAATACTAATGGTGTACATTTTCAATGTGCTTAATATAGATTATAATTTTTATGTACTATAAAATTATGATGGAATGCCACTAACATATTATGGATTTAATATCTTCAAGTATTAGATTTAAAGTCAGAGTTCGAAAACTAATATCTTCTCTATGTTAAATAATTTCTATGACCCCCCATTTCTCCATCCATAAAACAAGGATAACAAAAACCTTTGCAAAAGATTTGCTATAAGGAACAAAAGATAATAAAAGTGAAAATGACTTTCACAGTGTCTGACTTACATAGATATTCAATAAATTTTTGGCATGATTTAAGAATGCTCTTAAAAATAGAAAATATTTAAAATATATATGTGTGCTTCGTTGCTCCCTAATGAAATATCATAGAAATGGATCCTGCCTCATAAACACAGCCATGAATTTAGACTATTAATTAAATGGCCGCATGCTTAGGACTAACCAGAAGGGGCAGCATGATGAATTTGGTGAGATAAGAGTCAGTGAACTCTCAGGGATGAATAATATCAGGATTTCAGTATTCATTGGGCCCCAGGAACATAAATTTATTTATGGAGGTGGGAGGAGTGACAAAAGACTGGCTCCTAGTTCTGGTGAAATTTATTCAAGTTACCATACTATTGCTATTAAAGACTGAACCCATGTCAGACTTCCTGACATCTTGACTTGCTTCCACATCATCTCTGATTGGTGTTTGACCACACTACTCTTACCCTTAAAAATTTGTACGCGTGTGTCTTTCCACATCTATTTCCACATCTTCTACCTGATTTTTGTAAACAGATTAAGATCTGAAGCAGAAAAGAATGGAAATTCTCAATCTCCCTAGGGCAGAGGTCACATCCAGTGGAGGCAGCCATGGAGTTACTAAGAAAAAATGACCAGGTGGACAAACAGAATGAGGTCTCTGGGGTCAGCCACAGTGAGAAATGGCAGCACCAGTGAGCAGTCCTTAAAAGGATCATCATTGCTACTAGGGTGGATGACCCTGTTTGTTGTTGCCTAATCTGGAGACATTAAAAATTTAACTCTAATGCTTTTTGAGGGCCACGGAGAAATGCTTCCATTGAACAGGCTTACAGAGATGCTGCCCGGTATTGATCTTCATTCCTAGCCTCAGCTCCACCCTGGCATAAGAAATTGTGACATTGCTAAAGACAGAAAAGACACTGTTTGTAGCTTTCATTTGAGAGTTAACCTTTCTTTATTCCCGAAGGCTTAGCTTAAAACCTTTTTTTTATAATTTCTGCTTCTGTAGTTTAGCCACAATTCCCAAATGGGGTTTTTAAAGTGTCCAAAAAGGAATATGATTTGGAAAGCTATGGTTAAACTACAGTTTAGGTTTAGGTTAAACTACAGTTTAACCTGCAAAAAAGAAAACTATGGGTGTTATGGAGACTTATTTATTCTCCCTCTCCCTTGCCACCCAGCCAGCCAGACATCCACCCACCCATCCAACCAGCCAGCCAGCAAGACACCCACCCATCTACCCACCCATTCAGCCATCCAACCATCCATCCATCAAGCCAGCCAGCCAGCCACCCACCCACCCACCCATCCAACCAGCCAGCCAGCCAGCCAGCCAGCCAGCCAGCCAGCCACCCAGCCACCCACCCATTCAGCCATCCAACCACCCAGCCAGCCAGCCAGCCACCCACCCACGCACCCAGACACCCACCCAGCCAGACAGCCAGCCAGCCACCGATCCACCCACCCACCCATTCAGCCATCCAACCATCCATCCAGCCATCCAACCATCCAGCCAGCCAGACAGACAGACAGACAGCCACCCACCTACGCACCCAGCCACCCACCCAGCCAGACAGCCAGCCAGCCAGCCAGCCAGTCAGCCATCCCTCCATCTATACATCTCTTTAGCTTTCAATCTATCCTTCTATTTGCTTAGATGATGCTAAACATATTATTTAGTCTATTTTCTATTAGTAAAAAGAAATAGGAAGAGCCCTCACTCATTTAGAATAGATAAAAGTAACCATAGGTTAAAAGGACACTAATAATAAATGCTTTAGGTTAGAAAGAACTAATAAATTGCTTTCCTTTAGAAAGTGGCTAACATACCAATCTAAGAAAATTTCTCTGAAAATTTAAGATCCTTACAAATTCTTTCAGGGAAGTTCTCAGTGTTATCAGAGAGATTATTAGTAAGCTGGATACAAAAAAGGAAACAGCTTAATGCATCTAAAAATGGTAGTCATTTTCTACTTTTACTTTCTTCTTTTTGTGTACTAACTGAGTATTTTTTCTTAGATGGAAATGATATTATTAAATCTTAAAATTAACCTCCAGAAAATGAGCCTCTGAAATTTCATCTTATTAATTTTTTTAAGTTTATTTATTTATTTTGAGAGAGAGAGAGAGAGAGAGAGAGAATCTGTGCTGATGGCACAGAACCTGCCATGGGACTTGATCCCACAAACTGTGACATCATAACCTGAACCAAAATCATGAGTCAGACGCTTAACTGACTGAGCCACCCAGGTGCCCCATCTTATTAATTTTTCATCTAAGTATACATTTAAAAATATTTCACATATTACTAGTATTATTAATCCATGTTTTTCAATAAAGTTGAATATACAATGCAATATAGTCATATATTATACTATCATTGTAAACGAAATATTGGTAATTATTTCAGATGTAGGCACACTAAACGATACAGTTTATTAGGTACCTAGTACTTTCTGCAACAAAATGTAACTAGTCACACATAATTTGAAGACTTTAAAATGCTTTTTTCAAAAGCATAGAATTTAGCAGAAGATTCAGGTTTTGATGTCACTAGACAAGGCAAAATTAAGTGACTTTAGTGACCGCTGAGTAGCAAAATTAGAGCCTGTGAGCACAGCTGATTCTAGAAATCTTCTCTAGAATCTTTTCTCTGTTCCAAGTAGCAATTAGAGAAAAGGAAGGATTAAAAATTAGATCATAATGAAACCAATCACCATCGGTGGCAAAAAGTTGGAAGGCATGCTCATCTCTAGCACTGTCTCACTTAGAGTAGTTTTTCTGAATCTGTTCAGTCCGTAAAAGGCTGAAGTATGATATCTGTGAACATATCATCAAAAGATGGTTATTTCTCCATGCCCTGCACGCATATTTTAAATAATAATTGGCTGAACCGCCTTGACTGAAATGCCTTAGCAGATGTTTCTGCTCTCTCTTTTGTAGTTAAATATGCAAAGCTTATTTCTTTTGGTTCTATGTTTCTTTGTTATTTACCACTTGGTGAAGTTTTTAAAATAGCCTGCCAAATTGAGAAGACCTGCTCTGCCCTGCATAAAACAACCCAGAGAAATGTTTAAATTTTTAAGCCCCCCAAAATGACTTGAAATTAATGATGTCTGTTCCAAAAGAAGTCAATAGATTGCCCAAGTCACCAAAAGTTAATTTAGTTGATTCTGGAAGTTTATTGTTACTGAGACTGCTAATGCCCCCCGACCCCATCAATGATATTTTTTCCTAGGTTATATGGTTACTTTAAAATCCAAATTTCTGATGTGATCTGAGTTTTGCCTTACACTGAACCAGGAAACTATCTTTATTTCAAAGGGTCAGTGCTTATGGCAATGTCCTTCAGTATAATACACTTTTTAATATGTATTTCCTTTAACCACTTGAGAGATATAATCTACTACTCAATATGTTTATAAGATCATATCCATTGTGAAAGGCTTGTTAGGATTCACAGCAAACCACAAACACCTGAATTTATTTTTACCCATTTTTTTTCTTTACACAGCATAGATTTGGTGGCTAAGTGAGTTCTATGCTCAAACATAGCAGATTAACTAGTTGTTATGTTTAAATAAGACATATGAAAGAAACTGGAGCTCTAACACACGCTTAACAGGTAAGATATGATTATTTTTGTTATAGGTTCACAATTTTAGAAAGTGGTAAGCCTGACTGATCTCAGTACCAATTAGTGTCAATATTCACTTAATTTCTCATCTGTCTCATTGTAAAATTTAAACCAAAATTCACTGGCTTTACTTCATGGAGCTGTTATAATAATACATTTCAGTCACAGATGTATGAAGTATTCCAAATTACTCAGTTCTCCAAGTACTCTAACATGTAATTTGTTTTTCTGTGCCTAGATGTGAAAATTCATTTGGAAACCAACAGATTTCCATTTTTTTAAAAGAAAATTAGATATATCACAATCAACTATAAGAGAAATACTTGGTTGAATTATCTATGAATGATTTTAGCTATAATCTCAAATTTATTTCAGATTGAGTTTATATAGATTTATCCTTTTATCCCATTTGTCAAGAAAAAGAATTAGAAATATCTCAACCTTGTATAACTTTTACAGGTAACCTAGTTGGTTTCACAAAAATCATCTGTTCATTTACTAACTGTTTTTTAAAAATATGTAGTTATTGAACATACATTATATGCCAGATGATATAAATACCCTTTGTCAATTTTGCTATAAAGGTAAGTAAACAAAGCATCATTTGTCCACTTTTTAGATGGAATGTCTCTGAAAAACTGAAGAATTTTCAAAGCTCCCTACAGATAATGTGTACATTTCAGGATATAGAATCTTAATCCAGTATACTTTCCAACATAGTATGGTGTAATGTCATGCTACCGTACTTAGAAACTCTACTTTCTTTTAGTGGCACAAAATATAGTTTTAAAATGTATTAATTTTATTAGTGATTAAATTAATCACTATTAATTTAATAGTGAGCTACACTATTGACTTTTATACAGTAAAAACTAAGTAGCTTGTAACTCTGATCATTCTTAATTTTAGTTTAAGAATCAAGAAGACTCTGGATGGAGCACATGGGTGGCTCAGTCAGTTTAGCAACTGACTCTTGATTTCAGCTCAGGTCATGATCTCACAGTTTGTGGGATCAAGCCCTGCATCACTGTCAGTGTGGAGCCTGCTTGGGATTCTCTCTTCCCCTCTCTGACCCTCCCCTGCTCATCTTCTCTCTCTCTCTCTCTCTCAAAATAAATAAATAAACTTAAAAAAAAACAAAAACAAGAAGATTCTTAAGCAAGAAAATAATCAAAAAGATTTTACCTAACTGTGCATTTGAACCCAGACAAAAGATTAGATATGTGATTTTGATTAAAGCTTATTAAAATGTTTTTCTAATAACTATTAACATTTATTTTATAAAAGACACTTATGAGTGCCTTTTTTTAATGTTTAATTATTTATTTTGAGAGAAAGAGAGAGAGAGAGAGAGAGAGAGAGAAACAAAAAAAGAGAGAAAGAGTGCATTGGGCATGTGCATGAGCCGGTGTAGGGGCAGAGAGGGAGAGGTATAATCTCAAATAGGCTCCATGCTCAATGCATGAGCAGGGGAGGGGCAGAGAGAGAGAGGGAGAAAGTCCCAAAGAGGCTCTATGCTGAAAGCAGGGCTCCATCTCAAGATCGTGAGATCATGACCTGAGCCACAATCAAGAATCTGATGCTCAACCGACTGAACCACCCCGGCCCCCTGACATTTATAAGTGCCTGTTATGGAAACTAGCAGTTTCCCCTCACACACATCCCACATGCCCAGAGGTTTGTTTACTCCTTTCTACATATAGTTCTGATTACTTCCTTGATAAATCTAAATAACGAGACTAACTTTAATTAGATATGAAAATCCAAAAATATAAGCAAATATAATGTGTCCATATGTACATACATACATATATATATATATGTACGTATATATGGATTTGAGAAAATATATCACGAAAGTAAGGTTGGTTTGACATTCAAGCATCAGTGCACTTTACTGCATTAACAGTAAAGAAGAAAATACTTTCGATGATGCAAAACATTGTCTCTTTAGCTTTGGAGATGCACAGATGGAGCAGACATCCGCACCAAGAGCTCTACGTGATGTATTTTACCCATAAATCTGATGTACTCTGATTTAACTGATTTAAATGATGCAATTTTAGATTGGGGAGATGAGGAGATTGAGATGGGAATTTGAACTAAGTACTAATGTTGGAATAGGATGGGGCCTGGGGGCTTGAGGAGTGGTAAATGTATTTTGCTTTTGGGAGGGACAAGAATCCCTGAGGGCCAGAATGTGGGCTGTGTTAGGCAGAATCCTAAAATGTCCTCCATATCACTTGCTCCCGGAGTATATGCCTTGCATAATCCTTGGGATGATGAATATAATGAGTTTTGCTTCCATTTGTTAGGTTATTATATACAGTGCAATTGATCTTAAAACAGAGAGATTATCTGACATAATCACATAAACAGAAGTGTGACATAACCACGTGAGCCCTTTATAAACAGAGAATTTTATCAGGCTGCTTCCAAGAGAGAAAGTCGGATTCAAAGCGTAAGAAACAGGAGACACGCATTGCTGACTTGAAGGTGGAGGGAATCAAGTGCAAAAGCATGTGGCCCAGAGCTGAGCGGCTTCTGGTGGTCAGCAATAAGAAAACTAGAATCTTACAAATGTAAGGAACTGAATTTTGCCAATAAGAGTGAGCCTCTATGTAACAATTCAGCCAGGCTGACGCCGTGACTTCAGCCTTATGACATGAGCAGAAAACTCATCCATATCATTTTAAACCTCGGATAGCTGACCTCAGGGAGCTAATGATGAATGGATGTTGTTTGAAGCCTGTGGATGTGCGGCAATTTGTCAGGAAGCAGTAGAAAACCGGCACAAAAGGCTAACAATTTCCTTTAGTAAACTGAGAGAATGGGAACTGATTACTGAAAACCCATTGGTGAAGGGGAAGAAAGCAGCTGGTTCGTAGCTTGGCCATTGCTGTCCGGGGCACAGTCCTGTAGGGATTCTTGACCAGAGTTTTATTAAGAGTTTACCCTGGCTCCTCCTTTTCACAGTTCCAAAATTCTAATCTTTACTGTCTCAATAACTTACAGTTGCCCCAAACCCCTCATTGCCTGACCAATTAGCCTCGTGCCACCTGCAGGCTCAGAATTCAGCAAACATCTTGAGGGCAATTGGCAGAGGTTTGGTATTAGTTACTTCCTCTCCCGTTAATATGCTGGTCCTCAGGCTCTTGTCCCGGGGCCTAGACTCAGCCAAGTTCCTGAAGGAAAATGTGGGGGAAAGCATTAGTTCACCTCTCGTTATGGTTTGCCTTTCTTTTGCAATTGTTTTCTAAAATCTTCTCTGCCTTAGCACTCCTCAGTTGCCTTGATAGAGAAGACTTTTGTGTGTTTCTAAATCTCTTCTCCATAGCTGTGTTTGGCAGAGGCATTCATTGTTCTGTGGCAAACTACTACAACAAAACTCAATGTTTAATTTGTATATAAAAATCTATTCATTGGACAAAAAATCACAGTATTACTTTCCATGGGAAAGAGAAATAACACGTTGGTTAATAGGCAAACTGATAATGTCTCAAGACACGGTGCAGTTAATGCGTCATTCTTCAAAACTTTTCTCCGCCTCTGAACAAGGGGCATTCTTACACAATTAGTAATTTGGAGGCTGTTGTTTTATAGTTAAGCTCAGAACGTTTTATAGGATTATAAATGCTAGTGCGAGAGACTCTCAGACCCTCAACACCTCGTATCCAATTTGGGGTCACTTGGCAACAGAACTATGACTTGGAGCCCCCTTGAATATCCACCTGACCACAGACTGCATTTGGAATCCTGTCTTTCTTTTTTGCTTTTTTTGGAGAAGAGGGAGAGAGGCAGAGAGAGACGGAGAGAGTGAGAATCCCAAGCAAGCTTAGCACTGTCAGTGCAGAGCCTGATGCATGGCTCAATCTCACCAACTGTTGAGATCATGACCTGAGCCAGGATCCAGAGTCAGAAGCTTGGGGCCCCTGGGTGGCTCAGTCAGTTAAGCATCCGACTTCAGCTCAGGTCAGGATCTTACGGTTTGTGAGTTCAAGCCCCATGTTGAGCTCTGTGATGACAGCTCGTAGCCTGGAACCTGCTTCAGATTCTTTGTTTCCCTCTTCCTCTGCTCCTCCCCCACTCATGCTCTGTCTCTCAAAAATAAATAAACCTTTTTTTTTTTTTAAAGGAGAGAGCTGGAAGCTTAAATGACTGAGCCACCCAGGTGCCCCAAATCCTTTTTCTTCTTTCTTTTTAATATGACATCCTTCTTTTAAAAGAAAATTTCCACATATCAAATAACATTAACGAGAAACAAGTGTTGTCAAAAATGTGGAGAAATGGAAACAATTTGTGCACTGTTAATGCAAAATGGTGGAGCTGCTATGGAAAGTAGTACAGAAGTTTGTCGGAACGTTAGAAATAGAACTAACACGCAATCCATCAACCCTACTTCTTGGCATTTATCCAAAAGAGTTGAAATTAGAATCTCTCAGAGGTATCTGCACTCCTATGTTCATTGCAATCTATCCACAGAAGCCAAGATGTGGAAATAACCAAAATGTCCATCCATGGATAAATGGGTAAAGAAAATGTAGTAGATACATACAACAGAACATTATTCACAGGCTTAAAAAAGAAAGAAAACCTGCAATATTTGGCAATATTAATGAACCTGGAAGATATTATGAAAAGTGAAATAAATCAGCCACAGAAAGACAAGTAAGGCTTGATTCCACTTATATCAAGTATTTAGAATAGTCAAGTCATAGAAGTGGAGAATAGAATTCTATTTGCCAGAAGCAGGGGTTAGTGAAAATGGAAAGCTATTGTTTAATGGACATAAAGTTTTCATAATGCAGGATAAATAAGTTCTAGAGATTTGCTATACAACATTTTGCCTATAATTAACAATTTTGCATTATACATTAAAAAAATGTGTTAAGAGGGTGGATCTCATGTTAGGTGTTAATACAATAAAATAAACATAAAATTAAAAAACAAAACATTATAATTAAAAAAAAGGACTGTTCATGCTTTTTATTGACAAAAGTCAGGATGGCTTTCTGATTAAATCAAGAAACAGCAACACATCTTGCTGTGTAATTTTGGCGTCAGATAGCTCACTATTTTGTAGAATTCTTTGGCAGGCTAACCTAAATTATTAGGTGATATTTTTCTTTTTTTAGCATTTATTAAATATTTGCTTCATATTTTATATCACCAGCAATTTTATTGCCATGTTCTTATCTAATTCCTATATAAAAGCTGTATAATAACAGAAACTATTTAAAAAATTTTAGGTCATAGTAGGTAACAAATGTTCTTTTCAACTTCTCTTTTTCAACTATGTAGAAAAATTCAGTGCATGAGTTTTCTTAGATCAACTTGTATATGCATTTTTTTTTCTTTCACAGACCCTCTGAGAGATCTCTAAGCCTGTTGGGACCAAGAACTTACACGACTTCCACAGAGGAAAAGGGGAAGTATGAAGAAGCCCAAGAAAGAATGGGGAGGAGTATTACTAGAAAGAAAGAGTAGAAATATTTGCTCATAAATCGAGTTAGCAAAAAAAATCCCATAAACTTACAACGCCCTCTTTTTACCACTTATAAGCAGTAACCTAAAGGCAGGAAGTGACTTCTTTGTTTCTTTAATGGAGAGTGAAATGTTAATTTAATGTATTCATAAGAGAGTTTTACTTAAATTTAATTCAAGCTAAGGAACAAATTATGACCACAATAAGTGCAACAATAATAGTGATAAAAAAAAGCAATGCTCACTAATGTTTATTAATTATATCACACTTTGCTTAGCCTTTACTTGCATTTACTCGGCAAACTATCAACACCAATAATTTTAATCCATACCCTGAGTAATGTAACTGAAACTTACACAAATTAAATAACTTTCCTAAGGTCACTCTGAAACCATGCCCTGAGGGGTTTATGAAGTCGAAACTAGCAGAAAATTTAAAGATTGTTTTTCAGAGAACTGTTTCTCCCTAGTCAGCTATTATGTCTTTTTAGACCCCACTAACAAATCCATTAGCAGTCTTTGTAGAAGCCTCTGCAGCCTATGAACAAGAAGGACCCTGCATTCCTTCCCCATGGTAATGGGCCCAAGACCCCATCCAGTTTCTACTAGCTCTCGGATTGTGTCCAGAGCCCCTTCTCCTTGTCCTAATATAACCTCCTGATACCAAGGCTGCGTTTGCTTTGTTCTGGTCTTAAGTGTCTCCGCAAAGTGAACATGGGATGTATATTACACATATGTCTGCCCAATGTCCATGCTCCATCTTTCCTCATGAATAATCATAAATTTCCCTGCCCTTTTCATCAATTGTATGTGATCTCCTCTCTTGAATTTCCCATTTAAAAACCTCACTCTTGGGGCGCCTGGGTGGCTCAGTCGGTTAAGCGTCTGACTTTGGCTCAGGTCACCATCTCACGGTCCGTGAGTTTGAGCCCCGCGTCGGGCTCTGGGCTAATGGCTCAGAGCCTGGAGCCTGTTTCAGATTCTGTGTCTCCCTCTCTCTCTCTGACCCTCCCCCATTCATGCTCTGTCTCTCTCTGTCTCAAAAGTAAATAAACGTTAAAAAAAATTAAAAAATTAAAAAATTAAAAAAAAACCTCACTCTTTCACCTGGAATCAGAAATAGTCTTTGGACATCAGTCTGCCATTTGCCTCAGTCTGCCATTTGCCTCAGGTTGCTGGCTTTCTAAATAAAGCAAATTTTCCTTTCCATCAACACTTGCCTCTCAAGTACTGGCTTTCAAGCAGTGAGAAGCTGAATTGAGTTTTGGTAACAACTCGAGTTGAATGTGGTATTGAAGAATTCTGTAGACACTTGACCCTAACAGCACAAAGGCTAGCATATACTTGATCTTCACCACAATTTGCCAATATGGAAACCCAACAATAAGAATAAAACACATATTGTCCTTTTGAAATGTAAATACTATGCAAGACAGTTTCAACATTGAAGCACATATGACTTTAGAAGTCAGTGAAGATCTTTAGAGCCTTCTAGTGTGGAAAAGCTAAGCTTTAGCAATTGCAACATTTTAGATTTAGTTTAAAAATCCCTATAATGGGGGTTCCTGGGTGGCTCAGTCGGTTGAGCATCCAACTTTGATTTTGGCTCAAGTCATGATCCCAGGGTGATGGGATCAAGCCCCACATTGGGCTCTGTGCTGAGCATGTCACATGCTTAAGATTATCTTTCTCCCTCTGCCTCTCTCCCTCACTTTCTCTGTCTTTCTTTCTAAATAAATAAATAATAATAATAATAATAATAATAATAATAATAAATATATATGTACATATAGATGCCTATAATGAATATAAAATCAAAATAATTATCTTTCTTGTGGAAATAAATATACTGTCAAATATGCCTTCATGCCTGGGATATTTTTACCACGTTAAAAAGTACCCTGCCAATAATGCATTGGACTTTTTTCCCTAAGGATGTAGGGAACTTGCAGATTTCAAAGGGACAAATAGAAGATACCTGAGTTGTAAAATTGGGAAATAGTCACAGCCAACACCAAAGTTAGAAGTCTGCAGCTCTTTCAAAAATTGTGCAAATTGCATATTCACTTCATTTTTTTTTTCTTTTTTAAAAAATCCCCCTCAATGATATTGCTTGTTTCTAAGAATCAGAAAGATCAAGGGCACTGTGGCTTTGATTTGTGTTTCCCTGATGATCAATGACTTTGAACATCTTTTCCTGTGCCTATTGACATCTACGTGTCTTTTTTGGGAAAATATCTACTCAAGTCACTTGCCAATTTTTTCAGGGCCTTTAAATAATAACTTATGTAGGTTCTTTATTTATTTTAGATAGTCACCCCTTTGGGGATAAGATATCACCTCACATCTGTCACACTGGCTGTTATCCAAAAGGCAAAACAAAACAAACCCCCAAAACCAAGAGTTGGTGAGGAAGTGGAGAAAAGGGAACCCTTATACACTGTTAGTGGGAATGTAAAGTGGTGACCACAATGGAAAACAGTATGGAAGTTCTCAAAGAGATATCTGCACCTCTACATTCATTGCAGCATTATTGACAATAGCCAAGATATGAAAACAATCTAAGTGTTCATCAAAGACATGAATGGACAAAGATATTATGCACACACACAATGGAGTATACACAACTACAAAAAAGAATGAAATATTGCCACTTGTGACAACAGGTTGGTTTTAAGGGGCGTTATGCTACATAAGAAAGTCAGCCACAGAAAGACACAAAGGGTATGATTTCACTTGCATATGAAATCTAAAAAACAAAATAAAGCAGAAAGAGACTCATAAATATAGGAAACAAAATGATTGTTACCATAAAGGGCAGGGGTTGGGGGGAGCTGAAATTGGCAAAGAGTATTAAGAGGTATAAATTTCCTGTTATAAAATCAATCAGATGTAATGCACAGTATAGGGACTATAGTCAATATTGTAATAACTTTGTATGATGACAGATAGTAACTAGACTTACCATGAGAATCATTTTGTAATGTATACAAATATTGAAAAACTATGATATACACCTAAAATAATTATGTTATTGTATGGAAGCAAAAAAAGGCATCAGGCTAAATCCTGATGTGAATGACTCTGCGGATAGAATATTTGTCATCTCCGAGAGTTTGTCAGTTTGAGTGAGTGATTGATTATGTTACTCAAGATCAATGAGAGACAACACAGTGCTAGTTGATAACATTCATACATCTATAGTTTATTTGCTCACAAAGAGTTGAACTCCTGGTCTCAGGCTAAATTAGGCATATCTCTAATAGATTATTTTGAGTTTTGAATAGATTCATGCTCTTTATTAAATGGAGCACAAGTCGCATTATTCTGTCATCAATTGCAAATATATGTAAAGCGGTCCCTAGTATAGTAGATAGCATTTTTTTTATTTTAAAAAAAGTTAACATCTTTATTGGGCTATAGTTAGTAGACAAAAAACACACAGATGTTTAATATATAGAATTTAATGAATTTGGACATATGTGTACCTCCATGAAACCATTATTACAATCAAACCAATAGACATAACCATTACCTCCAAAAGTTGTGATCTCATTTTTTGTGCCAAGAATGCTCAACATGAGATTTACCCTCTTAACAAATTTTTAAATAAACAATACAGTATTTTTCAGTATAGGTACTATGTTGTTCAGCAGATAGCTAGGAATTATTCATCTTGCACCACAGAGATTTTATACCTAGTGAACAACAACTCTTCATTCCAGCGATCCCTCACTCCCTGGCAACCAACATTCTCCTTTCTCCTACTAAAAGTGACTATTTAGATACCTCATGTAAGTGGAATCATGCAGTATCTTTCTGTGACTAGTTTGTTTCACTTAGTGTAACGTCTTCTAACTTCATACGTGTTACAGCAAATGGCAGGATTTCCTTGTTTTTTTAAGACTGACTAATATCCTATAGCAAGTATATATCACATTTTTTTTACCCATTCATCCATCCATCAGTGGGCATTTGAGTTATTTTCATGTCTTAGCTATTGTAAATAATGTAATGAACATGGGGTACAGATATCTCTTTGAGATCCTGATTTCAGTTATTTTGTATATATACACTGAAGTGGGTAGATTACTTTTCAATTTTTAATCTCTGCAATCATATCTTTAAAATGCTTCATAGAAAAGAAAACACTCACAGGGAAAGAAATTCTACAAACTTCAGAAGAATCTGGTCATGTTTAGCCACATAGTTAATCTTTGAAAAGCCATCTAACTTTAAATATTTAGTTTGTTGTGTATGTAGGTGTTGAACAAGTATTCAATTCATATGTTTTATAAATTTATGAAATGTACAATTATATAAAAAAATCATCGCATTTGTATATTTGAACATTTGGCTGTCTTCTTGGCCTGACTACTGGGACAAAGAATATTTTAAATATAAAACATGTAAATAAATACCAATATATGTTTATTTTATAAATATGATATTTTAAATATAATATGTAATATATTATAAATATATAACATATAATAAGCACATATATTATAAATGGTAAACATGATTTATATACAATAGGTTACTTAAATGTTTATATCAAAAAATATGAATAGCATACAAATAAACGATATATATTAGATGATCTGTCTCTTCTTTTCACTTCCTGTATCAATGGCTCACAGAACAGTGCATTCTACAAGGTAGGTGATCAATATCTATTTGTCGAATGTATTGGATGAATTAAGTTTCTCATAAACTTCGGATTCTTACAAGTACTTATGTTTTGAGGCTCTTAGGTGGCTCAGTTGGTTAAGTGTCTGACTCTTGATTTTGGCTCAGGTTATGATCTCACGGTTGATGACATGGATTCCCACATCAGGCACTGCACACTGACCTCTGGAGCCTGCTTAGGATTCTCTCTCTCTCTCCCTCTCTCTCTTACTTTTTTTTCTCTTCCTTCCTTCCTTCCTTCCTTCCTTCCTTCCTTCCTTCCTTCTTTCTTTCTTTCTTTCTTTCTTTCTTTCTTTCTTTCTTTCTTTCTTTCTTTCTTTCTTTCTCCTTCCTTCCTTCCTTCTTTCTTTCTTTCTTTCTTTCTTTCTTTCTTTCTTTCTTTCTTTCTTTCTTTTTAAAATCTGAGATGAAGTAGTTAAATCCTCAGGTAGATATTGGAAATAACTTGGAAGTGGAAATATGCCCAATAAAAAAGAGTAGTAACTGAGCTGAAAATGAAGTTATTTTTCATCAGAGCACTCCAATGAGCTTTTGAAAGCATTTGCAAAGCTACAGTTTAGGTGAATATATACATAAAAGGGTAACAAAAGGGTAGCTAAATACTTTTAATGAATTTGAAAAATCGATCGGCAATGGACTGAAGTTGGAATGCACAAATAGCAGGGCGCTTGGGTGGCTCAGTTGGTTAAGCGTCCTACTCTTGATTTCGGCTTAGGTCATGATCTCATGGTTTGTGAGTTTGAGCCCCACATCGGGCTCTGTGCTGACAGTGCAGAGCCTGCTTGGGATTCTCGGTCTCCTCTGTCTCTGCCCCTCCCCAGCTTGTGCTGTCTCTCTCTCTCTCTCTCTCTCTCTCAAAGATAAATAAAAACTTAAAAAAAAAAAAACTACACATTTGGTTAGAATCTTTCAGAGTGAATAGAAGGTTCCAATTTTTACCTTATGAGTTTGATTCATTTATTCTATAGTGCTAGCACAATATTTCAAAGAAAGTGTTATGTCAATTAACTGTAAACAATCCGTGTAACTTTCATTAATATTTCCAACAAGGCCATATGAATTCTATTGCCAGTGAGGTCAAAGTGTGCTTCAAATCCGATGCAAGACACTGTCTTCAAAAATGGGAGAATATCATAATGACTTCACACTGTATGTCAACTCATTGACCGGCTTTTTACAAACATAATGGCTAGATAGGGGAAGAAAACATGGTGAAAACTGAGTAAAAATTTCAGTTTCCTCCTTTACATTGTTAGCTTTATAGAAACAATAAAATATCCACTTTATTCTCCTATTCTAGTAATAGAATTCCGAATCTCCATATTCATTACTGTTTCATAATAGAATAATGCTTCAAAAAAAATCTGTTAATCAGAAAACGGGTTTATGTCTCAGATTTAGCGAGACAGCAACCTGCCAGCGTATAGGAGGGATATTAGGAAAAGACAGAGGTTTTCTATAAAACATCAGGTCTGTCGGTGGATTCACCCTTTCATTTCCTTTATTCACTTCTTCCTCAGCCGAGTTTCCTATTTGGCCCAACTCAGTGAGACAGCACCTGTCATCTAGGCCTGCATGAGAATAGTATTTAAATTAAAGTTAAATTTGCATGCATGGCTTTTAGAGTTTCTGAAAGTCCTTTGGCTATTTCATGAGGAATTTTGATCCACAAGTAAAATTATTTTCAATATATATTAAATAATTGATTCTTTAATGTTGTGGAAATAAAAGTAATGATATTGATCTCAGGTTTAATTTCCTACTTACTGTGATGATTGCTATTAATAATCAACTCAAGTGTTTATTTAACCCGCTAGAATGGTCTCAAACATTGTCATTATGAAAAATCTTTCATGAGAAAGTACTTATATTTAAGAGATTGTGGGAAATAAAAATCACTCTTAATATTTAATTTTTGATTTATGATGACTGATTATTATCACAAGTTAACTGATTTTAAGGAGCTTTAATTGGGAATACTTGAATAGACATTGAATATATCTAACAAACATGCACTTGCAAATAAAATGTTCCATTAATTGATTCAACATGAATGTAGTAAGCACCAATTATGTTAATGTTGTGTTATATTAACAATTATATTAATTATTATGTGCCAGCTATGGTGGTCATTACTAGGGCACAACGAAGAATGAGAGATAGGACTTTTACACACAAAAAATTAAACTCTAAGGGGTTCCATTTCATTTTCTTGTTGATTAACTTCTGTAACATAACAAAACAATTTAAAACCTAAATGGAAGGGTCGTCTGGGTGACCTAGTGGGTTCAGTGGCTGACTCTTGATTTCAGCTGAGGTCATGATCTCATGGTTCAGGAGTTCAATCCCTGCATTGTGCTCTGTGCTAACACTAAAGAGCCTGCTTGGGATTCTCTCTCTCTCTCTCTCTCTCCCTCTCTCTGCCCCTTCCTTGCTTGCTTTTTCTCTGTCCCTAAATAAATAAATAAACTTAAAAAAAAACCTTATATAGAAAATATGTGGATTAATATTGAAACTCTTCTAAGAAATACTATTAAATTTCATTGAGAAGAAGGGGCATCTGGGTGGCTCAGTCGGTTGAGTGCCTGACTTCGGCTCAGGTCATGATCTCACAGCTTGTGAGTTGAAGCCCCGTGTCAGGCTCTGTGCTGACAGCTCGGAGCCTGGAGCTTACTTCAAATTCTGTGCCTCCCTCTCTCTCTACCCCAACACACTCGCATTCTGTCTCTGTCTCTCTCAAAAAAAATAAATAAACATTAAAAAAAATTTCACTGAGAAGTAACAAATCCCAAATCTGTTATGTTACTACTATGTTACTATTATTATCCTAATTATTTTTAAAGAGACATGAAATATACAAATAATAGTAGTAATAGTCATCAGTAGCTATTGCAATATTGAGAATGTTTTGCTTTATGTTACTTCTTTTTAAAAAATAGTCCCAATTTCTCACCCTGGGTAAACTAATTGTTTTCTCTAATTCTTCTCTAGATGTCAATATCATTTGTTGCATTTAGAAAAATTTAAAATGCAAAATTGACTTTTCCAGTCAAAACACCTGTATGTGTACAGCCAGCTCTTAATCGTTTTCACATATTTGCTTAAATTATAATGAATAGCCCACTTAATTTTCCAGACTTCCTCGTTTTTCAGATGGGTTGAGGGATAGTATACCATTGGAGTAGATAGTGGAATAATATTAAATTTTTTTATGTTTATTCATTTTTGAAAGACAGAGAGAGACAGAACATGAGCAGGGGTGGGGCAGAGAGAGAGGGGGACACAGAATCCAAAGCAGGCTCCAGGCTCTGAGCTGTCAGCACAGAGCCCAACTCCGGGCTGGAACTCACGAACCACAAGATCATGACCTGAGCCGAAGTCAGATGCTCAACCGACTGAGCCACTCAGGTACCCCGGAAGTGGAATAAAATTAAAGAAGTTAATAGCCATGATTGTGTAAAATTCTGCAGAGAGGAATGAAATGAAATCATTTCATGGGAATGAAACACAATGGGAAAACATCCCATCTTCTCAATAATATCTCACTAGTTCTTTGTTGTCTTGGGCATACTACATTCCTTTCTAGGTTATAAATTTGTATGCCTAGATTTTAAATTCCCTACTAATATTTAAATCATAAAACAAGATTTTTATCAAAGGGTTGAGTTCATTGTTTTTAAAAATGTCAGTTCAATTTTATTTGTAAGATTATTAATATGAGTAATAATAGTAGTATTGGAAATGGGAGTTTTAATAATAAAAACAATAGTGGTTATATTAGTTATGATTTATTAAGTGTTCATTTGGGCCAGAAATTGTACTAAATTCCGCATTTGTTATCACTTTTTATCCATTTTTATCAATTTTTTATCCATTCACAATGCTATGTAAAATTATTTTTTATTTGGACGAAAGCTGTAACATATTTGAAGACATGGGTACAGAATGTCCACTAAATACACGCTGACTTGACTCAGTAAATGTTCTGTATTAAGTAGAAGGGTGAGGCTTTGGATGAGGGTGGGTTTTGAAAATATGTTTGAGACCGAGAAAGGCCAGTATGATGGACTAAAGTCGTATAGATAACTAATGAGAGGTATAGGATTCGAGTTCCTGACCTATCGTTAACTCCTCTTGACATTTCCATCATTTCGGAGAGACAGCGCAATGGCTATTTTAGGTTGATAGCCTATCTATTGAATTTATTATTCACTAATTTGATTTTGGAAAAGTTATCTTACACCCCTTTATTTCTTCATCTCTAAAATGGGTGTAATAATAGTGTCCCCCTCGCAGACTGATTCTAAGGACAAAACTAGTGAATATTCCATGTGTATGAATTCATCTAAATAGCGTCAGACACATCGCACAAAGTATTACCCACTTACTCGCCTAACACAAAGATTCCATTGTGAAGAGTGCTTTAAATGAGTACACAGCTGATCAATATCCAGGATCACTTACTAGTCATTTGCTATAATAGTCAAATAACTGCCTTTGTTTATAATACCTATCTAACAGCTGTAGATTTTTAACACATTTTAGATAAGAGGTAGGAATGGAATACAGCAAACCCATTTTCTACTTTCGGTTTTGGAGGCAAATAAAAGTGAAGTACAAGTAAAAATCAGAACTGATGCATTTAGAAATCTTTATTACACCCTTCCAACTAGACGTAGATTCAAGATTTTACTAGCAAATATATTGCCTAGCAAAGGTGATGCTAAAATGCAGCTGTTGGCTCCTGTCCAATCGTCAGTTATTCATGTGCAAACTAAAATACCCAGAGGAGGGAGGATTAGATGCATATGAGTTAACCTCAGGCAATAGTCCTGTAAGACTTGCTGTGAATTCTTATCACATAGATTGAGAGAATTCCCCAAATGATACATGTGGCGTTCCACTTGAGTCAGGGCAACCACATTTTTAATGTTTATTTTATTTTATTTTATTTTATTTTATTTTATTTTATTTTATTTTATTTATTTATTTATTTTTGAGAAAGAGTGGGAGAGAGACAGAGCCCAAGCGAGGGAGGGGCAGAGAGAGAGGGAGACACAGAATCCCAAGCAGGCTCCAGGCTCAGAGCTGTCAGCACAGAGCCCAACATGGGGCTTGAACCCACAGACTGTGGGATCATGACCTGAGCTGAAGTCGACGCTTAACTGACTGAGCCATCCAGGCGCCCCATGCGTTTTTAAAGTATGGTGAAGACCCCCTTGTCTTCTTACACAGCTGTGTCTTTTAAACATTCCTTCTATGTTAGAACAGACGCGTCCTTGTTATGGAAAGAAATTGAAGAATCTTTCTCAGGATCCTCAATGGTAAAGCAGAATTTCTTTCTCAGAGTAAAGAGAAATTCTTCAATTATCTCAATAATTTTGGCAAAAATGTTTCATTCTAGATGATCAGGAAACTATCACCACATTTTTAATACATCCAACTGATAATTTTTCACCTTTTGATCCTATATGGCCCTTGACATCTTTATAACAAGCAAAAAATAATTTTAACATTACAAGTTTCAAAAATTCAACTGTACTTCTCGCTATTTAGTAAGGGACAAAATCACCCAACATCTACGTGATGTATTGAGATTGAAGAATAATACCTAGCTAGGTATTTGTAAAATTTCCAGGAAAAGGAATGCCCAGGATATATTTAATATTCAAGATTGATATCCCCATCAAAGAAGGAAATTAGAAGTTATTAAATAACAGACTAATCACCATTTCATATGAACTAGTAAGTGTTGAATTTGCATCCAAAATTAAGCTAATTAGTCATTTCTTTTAGGAGAGGAAATGGAATAATTGACCTGGATCTTGTTCTTGGGAGTGTGGGCCAAGAGGTTTTCACTTTACTCTAGTTTTCTGAACATTACTGACGTTCAATTTCACAGTTGCTACCTGAATTATATCCAAAGGTTCCAGAGGCACCTCTTTCAAGTGCATATATCTTGAGCAACCTGCACTAGTTGGCTTGTTTCAGATGTCATTTCTTCTCTAGGGATGGGCCCAGATGCAATGTATTGCAGACACATCAATATAGGATAGATTTTCTTTTCTCAAGGAATTTACTGTCTCATTAGGAAACTAAAAATATAAGAAAATAAATACATCTTTTGAAGACTACAATATATATTTACACATAATGGTGCTGCATAGAACAGAGGGGGAAAAAACAATGCTAATGGAGAATAAATTATTGGAGGAAGAGGTATCTGAAGAGGGAGAAAGCATCCAGACAGATATACTATGGATACATTATAATATTTAAACACCAAAACCGTTTAGTATTTATTCCTCAAATATTCCTATTCCCCAATTTTACTATTCAAATAATTTAAGTCAGAGTGTTACATTGTCTCATTACTAATTCTGTTATTATTTTCCAGTAGGTACTTAGTTGATTAAATCTCTCCATTGCATTATATTAAATATAATGTATGCTTAGTAACAGATATTTAGATAATACATATTTTGTAAAATTTTTATTTTCTTTGTAGATCTTTCTGTAGCAATATGGAAGGTAAATATTGGTTCATATATTAAACTTTTAAGTATTTAGGACTGACATAATTTTTTTTAGTTATTTTGCTTCTATTGGAAATATTATTATCCTTGCTGTAACATATACAAAAATATTTATGTTTCGTATTTTTGGACTAAAATAACAAAAATATCATGTTCAAAGTGTGTCACTAAAAGTAACATTAATTTTTCTTCTAGAAATGGAAATTTGTAAGTAATAGAAAATGTTATAAATTTCTTTGACTGAAATATAGACCAAAAGAATAATTTAATATTAGATATCAAAAAAATAAAAAAGGAAGAGGGCAATTTTGACAATTTGTTTTGTGGTGGAAAGGACATCAGTCAATGGTATAACCCTAATTTCACCACCAGCCCAAAGTTGAGACACTACTCTCAAAAGAATAATTCAAAAATACTGTATAGTTAAGTCTTAAGTAAGTTTTGCAAATCTTATGTTAAAAATGAATTAGAATTTTTAATAGGGTAACAACTGAAGCTAACTTACAAAATGTTTCTGTCTTTTACCCCTCCCCCCTCCTTTCCCCCTTCCTCCCTCTTTCCCTCCTTCCTTCCCTCCCTCCCTCCTTCTTTCCTTCCTCCTTTCTATTCTTCTTTTCCTTCTTTTCAAAAAAACCCAGTGAGTGAGCATAATTTCATTGAATAATTATGTTCTTAAACAAGGGCATCATGTTTCTTTGTACCTTCTGCTCAGTGGTATCATAATATAATTTTTCTCTATATGTTATTTTTAAAAAGTTTTGTGGGGCACCTGGGTGGCTCAGTCGGTTAAGCCTCCGACTTTGGCTCAGGTCGTGATCTCATGGTTCATGGGTTTGAGCCCCGTGACCAGCTCTGTGCTGACAGCTCAGAGCTTGGAGCCTGCTTCGGATTCTGTGTCTCCCTCTCTGTCTGCTCTTCCCCCACTCATGCTTTGTCTCTCTCTTAAAAATAAATAAACATTAAAAAAATTTTTAAAAAAAAGTTTTGTGTAATAAGCAGATTGTAAAGAAATGGCCTTCAATATCACTACGTGTTGCTTGAACACAAGCCCAACAAGGAGCATGAATCATTCCAGTCTAGAGGCCTGACGTCCCATCTCCCAAGGGTGGCGAAGCTGATTCATAAACAACTTTTAGCTATTTCTTACAATCCCCCAGGTTTCCAGGTGCTGATTACAGTAAACCTTAATTTAGAAGCAGAATTCGTTCCAGAATCATGCTTGTAATCCAAAGCATTCGTATATCAAAACAACTTTCAAGAACCATTGGCTCAGTTTTGATCATGTGACGTTTGGCATAACATACTATTCATATTGCAAGACATTGCTCACTTATCAAGTTAAAGTTAATTAGGTATGTTTGCTCATTTTGCAGAACACTACACTGGCAGAACAAGTTACTCACCATCCAAGGTTTTACTGTATCTAGATTTCCCAGACAACTCATAAAGATAACTGATACACCAGATCTGTATTTCCTGGTTCCTACACCTAAGATTGTTCTTTTTATGCTTACCCTTCAACAAGAGGATGCAACAGAGGTATGGAGGCTGGAAGACCTCTTGGCTTGTAAATGTTTTCTATGAACCTATCCCTTTCCCATGCCACATAATCTGGAAAACGTCCTGCTGCACATTATGGGAAGACTATGAAAGAGCTCATGTTGCATGAGAAGTATATACTCATTAGATATCACAAGAGATTATATACACTTTAGACATGTAAGGCTTAACAAAAGAGCATTTATCAAAAGTATATTCTAAAAACAAGTGTGTGTTATACATAGAATAAGTGAATACATAGGAAAACCATTTGATTAGAAATTTAAACTTAGGATATATATAAAAGTAGTATACACATAAATATCTGGGAATACTGATAAAAGTAAAACCAAACAAATAGAGCTTCTTGTAGATCCCATTTATGTGTCATATCTTCTCCCCATTCTTGGATTTTCTGGGGCACATCTGCCCCCTGAGCCTCAGGGGCTCAATACTGAGCTTTGTTCATCAATGTCCAACGTCTCATCTCTATGTTAACCTCTACTAGGGTGATAGCCAGACTTTGGGAGAACCTATAGAGACACTATGGTGACCCAGCACAGCAAGCACCATTGCCAGACCCCAAAGGCTAAGCTTCCTCCACGACTTCCAAATTCTGTTTATGTACTACTTTGCCTCCTTCTCTGCTTCATATCCCCTTTGTCTTCATTCTCTATTCTGTGATCTCTATTCTTTATTTCATAATCACAATAATAAAAATGTTGCCTTAGTTTAAACCAAAGCAAAGGCAATTGATCCCAAAGAGGAACGCTCTACTCTTTGAGTAGACCACACTGAAAATTCCCCTTCTGATCAGAAGGAGGGATCAAAGGCATTTGGGGCTTAAATTCAGGCTCTTCCTCCAAAATACTCACAACTCTGATGTTAGAACCCCCCCCTTTTTTTTCTTATCAAAGATCTATCTGACTTGAAGGTAAGAATCCGTTTAAGTATTTCATGTCATAAGAAAACAGAACAAACTAGACTGTGTAGTCATCAACAAGAAATTTTAGAGAAGGGAATGAATAGTGAATGCATGTGAGAAGCTTTGAAATTGAGGAACACCTCAGTCAAGTAGATGATGAAGACAACACCAGCACATTTTAGACAGGAACTCTTGTGTGCCCCCACAATTCCCAAGCTTCCCTCGCTTTTCCTTGCCAACTTTAAAAATCACATAAAGATGCTGAGAGGTGGGAGTGAAAATGTGATTCAGTCTAAGATTTAGTACCTTATTTGAAAGCAAATCTGGGGGCGCCTGGGTGGCGCAGTCGGTTAAGCGTCCGACTCCAGCCAGGTCACGATCTCGCGGTCTGTGAGTTCCAGCCCCGTGTCAGGCTCTGGGCTGATGGCTCGGAGCCTGGAGCCTGTTTCTGATTCTGTGTCTCCCTCTGTCTCTGCCCCTCTCCCGTTCCCGTTCATGCTCTGTCTCTCTCTGTCCCAAAAATAAATAAAAACGCTGAAAAAAAAATTTAAAAGAAAGCAAATCTGTGTGGGTCGATTGCAAAGTTGTGTGGGCCTATTATTATCTATTCTAGATAATGAAGCAAGAGTCAGCCTCACGTTTCCTACTGAAAGATGAATGGCAACACTGGTCCTGGAGGTCACGCATAGTGTATGCCCAGACTTCACATCAAGCGCCTTCAGCTGCCCTGTGGCCAGTCAGCTAGAACTACCTGAAAGCCCCCCAAACATGGTCCAAGATATTGTAGGGGCTGAGGGTAGGCTGCCCCAAGATGGGCCACTTTGGCATGAAGATCATTTTCAGCTCAAGGCAATCTAGACCCTACAGTCTCAAGAGAAACTTTTGCCTCTCCCTTAATTATACAGAGGAACCTAAATTGAGGATTTTTCCCAGAATAAGGGTTATTAGTAGAGATAAATTTTATTCAAGTGAATACCTGTATGGCAGGATAAACATCTAAGTACCAAACATCTGCTCTTGTTTTAAAAAAAAAAATAAGTTTATTTATTTTAAGAGAAAGAGAGAGAGAGAGCACATGAGATGGGGAGGGGCAGAGAGAGAGAGGGAGAGAGAAAATCCCAAACAGACCCCATGCTGTCAGTGCCGAGCCCATAGCAGGGCTCGAACTCACCAACTGCGAGATCATGACCCCAGCCAAAATCAAGAGTGGGACCCTTAACTGACTGAACCACCCAGGCACCCCGAAATATCTGTTCTTCATTTACTCTGTGAAGTACATTCCTTCCTCCGATGTTCTGGACCCCTACTGTCTTCTCCTTTATTCAGGATGACAGATATATCTCATTTCGTCTGACTGTCGGAATTTCTATGTCTTTGTGGATTCCCTATACATACACTATTAAATTTTATTTTCTCCTGTTAATCTGTCTCATATCAATTTGATTCCTAGTCCAGGTAGACGAACCTTTGAGGGAATGGGAGTTCTTGCTCCCCAACAATACCACGCATTTACTCTTGGTTTCCATTTTACCTAAGCGTGTCTTCCTTAACCTACAAGTGTCTTCCTTCCATTCGTTCCATGAGCAGTTAAACTCATACAAACATTCACAAATTATCTTACAAAACACATATTTAGTGATGAATTTCTGATTTCCTAATCATATGATATTCCAGCCTCTTTTGAATGTTCATATCTCTTCCCACCTCATTTATGCCAATTCGCATTCTTAACCCTGTGATACACTGGTTTGTGACTGTACCCTGTTCTCCTGACCCCTAAACTATCCCTAGTTTCTAAACCCCTAAAAGACAGATACTGCCTCTTACTCAACTCAGAAGGGACATATTTATGCATCAGTTGCTTAATAAATACCTTTTGAATTATTAAACTTGTTAGAACCCAATGTTCTTTTTAATTGTACTAACATTTGTTATTCCTCCCTCATTTTCCTGTGTATTTCATTTTAATTATATTCTCATGTGTCTCCTGATGAGTATGTAAAAGACTAGCTTTTATGGTTTCTGATGACTTTCCTAATGTACAGAGAACTTGTTTCCTGTTCTTATAATTTTCTTAGGTTTCCTCAAAGCTTTTAACTGAGATACGTTCAGTGACATTCTAAACTATTAAGCAATATCATAAATAAATTGTCTTGAGAAATTGCATAAAATACTTCCTTTAAATCCACACCAATTAAAAATGCAATATTTCCTATAGTTAGCAAACATTTAAATAATCAACAGGAAAATATTTAGGGATGAAAGTCTAAGGACCTTTGGAAATGCTTTTCTTCATTTGCCAAATTCTTAAATATAAAAATAAATGCTAATTAATACAGCTTTATAATAGCTTCTGAAAGCAAATGACTACACAGCACAAATAAATAAATAAATAAATAAATAAATAAATAAATAAACAACTATTAAGTAATGATAAACTCACGTTACATAAAACCATCTTTTAGTACAGAATACCAGAAGGAGAGCTATTTCATAAATCATTTTAAAAATAAAGGTTTGCTTATGACTAGTCAAATTTCCACCAACATTTCAAAAAAGTTAAGTATTACATATTTGGTGTATACATACATACATCTGTGTGTGTATATATATATGTGTGTGTATATGTATATATACATATATGTGTGTATATATACACACATATATACATACATGTATGTATGTAGATACATGTAGATGTAGATATACATACATCTGTGTGTGTATATATATATGTGTGTGTATATATATATACATATATATGTGTGTATATATATATATATATATACACACCCACATACATAGATACACATACACATGTATACACACATATATTTATTTTATTTATATATATAAATACATTTATATATATAAATACATTTATATATATAAATACATTTATATATATAAATACATTTATATATATAAATACATTTATATATATAAATACATTTATATATATAAATACATTTATATATATAAATACATTTATATATATAAATACATTTATATATATAAATACATTTACACATACAGACATAGATGTATATACAAACACACACAAGTGTTCATTTTTTTCCTTGTGTATTGCTCCTCTTAGAATACAGGTGTGTGTATGTGTGCACGTGTATATGGAAAGAGGATGAAAAAGCTATTTTTCTGGCTTTGGAAAATCATAGAGAAGACTTTTAAATATTTGAGCATTGTAAAATAACCTTGAATTATTTCATTATTTTAGGATATAAAATATTATCAGTCACACCTTCTTAGAGCAATATTCTCCATTAATTACTGATTTCCTTCAAACCAATATTTGTGAATGCCCATTTTTAATGCAGAAAGCATTGGAAGAGAGCTTGATATTTTTTGAGATTTATAACCCATAATAACTTATATATTTGGTTCTAGAAAGCCTAAAAAATAAATAGAAGAATATGTCATGTGGCAATTATGCAGGAAACTTCAATTTTGATTGTTCAGGGTCCCTTTATTATATTATATCCCTGGAGGTTGTATTAGGCTGCCAGTGAATACTTTCCACAGTGTTTCATTAAAGATGCTTAAATCTTAAGGTTAGCAGAATTCTCTACATACTGCCACTAGGACTTGGAGAATTCCTGAGCTAGGCTTCATTAGGAAGCAAATATTTGATTTATAGTTCATTGGGTCTTCAGGGAGAAAGTCGTAACAACAGAAATAACAATCAAGAGGTTGATTATTCACTTAATGCCCCATATATACTGAGTCTACTTTGGAAAATAGAGCATAGCAAAATAGAATAGATCAATAAGGATGCAGTCTAGTGTCATGAAAATAGAAGGTATTGAATCAAAAATTCTGAGTTATAATTTTCCTTTTCCTCTCCTTAGTCTTTTAAAGCTCAATTTCTTCATTAATAAAGTGGTTTAAAATCCAATCCTTCTGGGAGAATCTATGAGTAGCTGAAAAGTTACAGAAACTTAGAGAATTTATAAATACTAGTGTCACGACAGCAGATATGGTTTTGTTATGGAACGTACCTCACAGTATATATAACTAAATTGCTAAACCATCTGAGAATATCTGCAAAATTTGTTTTTGTGGAGACTATTTGGGAGTGTATCTAATTCAAGCATCTAGCAAGAATACTCAAAATAGAGTTGGTATTTTCTATGGGCATTACACATCTTACAACACTTCTCTCTTTACACACTTCTGTTGTGAGATTGGCCTGTGTTTTATTCAGCTGGAAAATCTTAGTCACAGCATCAATTGTTTGTTCTCCTCAGGACACGATAGACCATGGTGGCAAGAGACGTCACTCTTCTACGTTAGCAAGATGCAGTTTAAATAAAGGGTTTCCTATGTTTGAGGAATGGTTTGGTGTTGAAAACAGATGCGATTTTGTTTCCATTGCAATTATAATTGTTAAAACTTAGATTGCTGTCCAGATTTTTACTAACTGATTTTTGTTTATTTTGTTCAGTGAACAAAAATTCTGTAACGCTAACTGGTCTACAGTGCCATATATCTGTATATATATAAATATATTTATAGTGCGGGGTCTATAAAATTGATGTCTAGGTACCAATCCCTTCCCCAAAAGAGCGCAAACACATTAAATAGACATGTCAAGTATATGAATGTCTGTGTGTGTAAAATTCCAAATTGGGGTTTTAAGTGAAAAACTAAGTGTTGTTAAATCTGAGGATCAAATGGGAGCTTGTTTGATTATAAACTATATAAAAACAATTCCAGGTTTTTAAAAATTATCAAATATCATACACAGATGGAGGGACTCAGAGGCGGGCCTGTTCATTACAGGGTAGATCATCAATAGTACCAACGACAACAAGATATGCTTGCACTGAATCAAGAAACCCTACGTAAGTCTTGTGGATGGTAGCATACTATTCTCTATGAAAAATGATGGTCTTTGATAAAATGCCCAACAAATTTAGGCCACAATTTACAAAATTTGGGTGGTTCAGTCAGTTAAGCGCCCAATGATCTCACATTCATGATCTCACATTCATGAGATTGAGCCCCATGTCGGGCTCCGCCCTGACAGCACAGAGCCTTCTCGGGGTTCTCTCTCCCTTTCTCTGTCTGCTCCTTCTCTGCTCACACTCTCTCTCTTTCTCTCTCCCAAAATAAATAAACAAACTTAAAAGCAAAGCTAACTAAAAGATTATTGAGATTTCTAGCTCACCTTTAAGGAAACAATTCAAAATCTCAAACATAAAAAAAAAAAAAAAAAAAGCAACTCAACCACCATGCTTACAATTAGCAAGAATAATGAATTAACCAGAAGCATTATAATTATAAATATTTCATTTCCATCCTAAATTTATCATTATTTTTGTAAGGGATTATATTGCAAAATCAGTAGCAACGAAAATTTTCAATATTAAAAAAATTGAAAGTATTCGTTTTAAACATGCAAGCATAATTAAATCACATACCAAGAAGGTACTGATGGTTTCCTCATCACTGTAATTTCATTATGTTTCTTTTTATTTAAAAAATTTCCTCGAGCATTTAATTAACTCATTTTCGTTATTTGCTTTTGAAAAAGCTTTGGATGGAAAAATGTGATAAATGTCACAAAACAAAATAACCACACAAAGCCAATTGTCGTTTATTCTCCAATTTCCCCCATCTGTTGAGGTTATAGGGAACATATCAATCACCACTGACTTATTCTAAATATCATACTCAGATATGATCTTAAATATTTAAACAGGAAAAATGACCAGCTCTATGGAAACAGAAAATTTGATATTACAATATACTTAAAAAACAAGAAAAAAAAGTACATAACTTTCCATAAGTCTCTTTTGATGTAATGAATATTTTAAGAATTGAACCACTGGTAATTAAATGTAGATACAGTTAAGGACAAAAATTATTCCTAATGATAAAGACCTCTCATTCATGTAGTCATAAGTGTTGATCTTATCTGACAACTAATTACAGGTGCCCAACAAAACCACTTCTCAAATTTTGTTGTGTTCTTTGAGTTGAAAATACTGGACGTGAAAGTCAATGTGACAGTTTTATTTTGTACCTTTAAAAAATATTTGTCACTAGACAAATCTTATCTTTGAAAGTGATAAATTCCTGCTAGGTGTAAGAAGGCGTAATAAATATTGTATGACAAAATTTTCACCTAGCTACTGGAGTGATACTGATATTTAAACATGATGGTCAACTTGTAAACTCAGCATGTATTATCTCATCCAAAAAAATTTAAGTAAGAGTGAGTGAACTAACATTTTTAAAACTTACCTTTATTTATTTGCCCATTTATTGGCAATATTGGCCCTTCGTTAAGTGTCTAGCTCCTTTCTTATCACTGGACACATGAAGTGGCATACTAGAGCCAGTTCATATAGGCTTGTGACAGCCAGATATATATGCATCTCTTTCCAGCTCCATGGTTAGTGTTTTCCCATTTGCAACTTCCTGTTGGCCATGGTGTGAATATTTACACCAGGGGAATTGACAATTCTGAGCTTACTATCTTTTATCAGAGAGCCAATTTTTCAATATTTCCTAGCATACCACTGTATACACAGTAGCAGACAAGACAGACAAGAACACAGCTATTCCGAAGCCTGTCTTCCAGTTGAAGGACAGGTTAATTAATTAGTGTTAACTGATTTGAACTTGAATTTCATCAAGCGTATATGGCTAATCACTACCATATTGAACAGCACAGCATGAGGCAAAAAAAAAAGATGACAGAAGATTCTTCCAGAAAGGAACATGAAGGGCACTCTTTGGCTGGAATCATATTGGAACATTCTAGAAAACATAAGATAAATGTGACAGAAGCTTAGTGGAGAGGGAAAAATGGTTTAAGATTAGAGCAGCTGGCTGGGCAATTTGGAGGCTCATTTAGGTCATGCATAATTGTTTTCTTCTGACAGCTATATATCAAACTTTATGTTTAATAGTTAGAAAGCTTTTATTTCCCCCCAAATTGTATATACTTGGCACTACTAAGAATCCATTTTGGTTTACTATATTCTCATAGAAAATGTATAGTAAAATAAGATATTCTAACATGTAGAGACCTAAAACAAACCTTTGTTTATTGTGTATAATGCTAATAGTGAAAATTGTGCTAAACTGCCATTTATTGGTCACAAACTATGACACTCTTTCTGTCTTTATCTCATTAAATGAGGTCAAAAATCTTTTGAAAAGAATATTATCATTCTCATGTTATAGGTGACACTACAGTTTAAAGAAGTTAAATAGTTGTTCATGGCCACGCAAGACAGTGGGGAAAGACAGATTTTTGTCGGGCTTTCTGGAATCCCAAATTTAAGAATGTCATGTAGAAGAAGGAGAAAATATAATTACAAATATAATTACAGACCAACCATTTTAAGCTAAACAATAAATATTCGCTTAATTTTAATTTTAAGGAAAAATATTAAAAAATGGGGCACCTGGGTGGCTCAGTCAGTTGAGCATCCGATTCGTGATTTTAGCTCCTGTCATGATCTCACGGTTGGGAGATCCAGGCCTGTGTTGGGCTCTGCTCTGAGCTTGGAACCAGCTTGTGATTCCTTTTCTCTCCCTCTTTCTGCCCCTCCCTCCCTCGAAATAAATGCTCTCCCTCCCTCGAAATAAATAAATAAACATTTAAGAAGAATTTATTAAAATATCTAAATAATTCTCTGGGTATTCACAGTTTTCCCCAATAAACTGAATTTGGGGATTTTGTATGTATGTATCTATGTAATTTAATTAGTTACTTTTCCAACCCTCTCCACGCCTCTCTGGCCTAACAGATGATATAGATAGATAATGCATGATAGACAGATGGACAGACAGGAAGACAGATATATAGACTGACCCTTATACTACACTAACAATTAGATGAGTTTACGAAAGAATAATTAATAGTCAACTTCTGGCTATACCAAGAAATCTAGTAACAAATTTGTTATGTAGGAGGAATAGGTAAGAAGCCATTATTGATTCCGATTAGTTCTTACAAAGAAGGAAAATGAAGTTCAATAATTAATAATAGCCTATTAAAAAGAGCCTGTATGAAATATGAAACCACTTTACAGAATAATATTAGAACAAAAATTGGAGGTCATAAAGAGGGTCCTTAGAGGAAAGAAAAAGGTGGGAATGCATGTACAATTGCTTTGGCTATGAAAATAAATATTAATGGAACTTGGGAGAAGGACAATTTATGAGATAGAAGAAATTATCATTTTAGTATTTTTTTCTTAAGATATATTAATGAATTTTGAGATCAGGTAATAAAAATGTATGGGAATCTAATTAGTACATTTAATTTCCAAAGACCCAAATACAGCTAACACATATGGGAAATGAGTAATGTATTATCAGAAACTTACTTTAAAAAGAAAAAAAAAAGCAAGGAAAACTTTATAGAAAGCAACTTCATTTGAAATCATTTTTACATCTGAGCTAATTTGAACATTGTCATGTTATGGTTGGTTTAAAATGGGGCTAACTAATCATGAAATAAAAATGATAACACTAATGGAATCAAATAAGTATAATCGGCTTTACAATGAATCCCTGTAGGTTCTATTAGTTAAAAGCAAATGGAAATTTTATTGTTTAAAAGCATTTGTTTTCTTCTAATGTCAGTGAAATGAAGGCCAATTTATATAAGAATATATAAAAATTGCTTCAAGAAATCATCCTTTTTGTATATGGATCATTGAAAAAGTTTTTCCATTCTTTAATGCTTCATATATTTTTGATTAATACTGCTTTTTATGATGTAAGAGCTTTTACTGCTCTTCAATATAGCACCTCATTACAATTGTCTACTCAAATAACCTTTATATATATATATATATATATATATATATATATATATATATATAGGTAACCAAACTAAACAAACAAAATGATAAGGCTATATACCATGCATTTAAAAAATTTTTTTGTTTGGATTAATCAAAGATATTCAATAGTGATTTTCCATCAAGATCCTGAAGATGTAAAAAATAAGTAAACAAGTTATTACTTACCTTCCTCACCTAATTTCAACGTACATTAACAGGCAAAAATGTTTAAAGTTAAGCTCAAACTTATTAAAGGGGAACATATTATTAATGGTGTTTTCTTAATTGCTTATGAATAGGATTATTGTTTTCATAAAAGTATTTGCCTATAGAGGAAACATCCTGCTGTATTCCCTTTCTTCTTTAGATCTAATGTAGCTAATCCTGTGAAATCTGAGCTGTTAGACAAGTTTGACATATTCAAGATCAAGCATTTTTCACTCAACTGAAGATCACTTTCTTGCTTTCTGTTAATTCACTGATTTGAAATTAATACAAGTTGGCAGATGATAGAAAGATTGCAAAATTTCTTCTTAGCAAAAAGTACTTTGTAAATACTAGATTGCTTATATTTTAACATAAGATATTTAATTTTATTACATTTCTAATTAATTGCACTTTTGGTTTTGAGGCAACTTTTAAAAACCAGTTAGAACTTACTGAAGAAGAAGGGTGCCTTGTGGTTCAGTCACTTGAGTGTCCGACTTTGGTTCATTCAGGTCATGATCTTATAGTTTGTGAGTTCAAGCCCCACATCAGGCTCTGTGCTGACAACTGGGAGTCAGGAGCCTGCTTCAGATTCTGTGTCTCCCTCTCTCTCTGCCTGTCCCCTGCTCGTGCTCTCTCTCTCTCTCTCTCAAAAATAAATAAATAAATATTATTTTTTTAAATATTGTACTAGGTGGCTATATTTTGGATTTTAGTTCTGAATCTAAAAATGTTATTACCAAAATGTTTATGGTTTAGTTATTTAAATCCACATCAAAGATTCTCTGTAGGTCTCATTTAAAAAAAAAATCATTTCATGTAATTTATATGTGATCGACTCAGTGTGGAAAATTTTAAATGAGTTTTATACTTTTTAAGTTATCAATGTCTTCAAAATATTCTCATGGCACATAAAACATTATAATTCATAACACCTCATAAAAGCAGTCAAAATCCATCAACTACACTATTTTATCACTGTATTCACTTATGTGTACCAAAGCGTATAAGAACATGTTTTCTTTATAGTCTAAACTAATCTAGAAATGTTACTTTCTTAGTCAAGTTTTACAGTATCCAGAGTTTATGTAATATTCTGTCACTACACTAAATGAAATAATGCTTTACTAATTACTAGATTTTCCTTTTCCTTTAATTTGAAAATTGTAATTGACATTCTGTGACCAAAAGGGGGAAAAAAAGTAGTCTAGTGTAATGTACTATCTTCCCAGTCATAATTTTGTCTAATTAAAATATTAATCCAGATTTTTTAAGGATTTATAGATTATAGGTCATCAGTTTTGAAATAGCTGATACTGAATTTCAATTGAAGTCATTGAACCACAATGAAAACTTTCAGCCAGAGGATTGTGTGCATTGCCCCCTTCAACTACCAGTACGTGACAAATCAGTGCTTTTTTTCGCAAGTCTTCAGTTATGTTATGTGGCTAATAGTTGATAGGAGTTAACGGTGTTTAGAGTCTCATGTATATCAGGCCTATAATCCCAGTAGTCATAGCTATTATTCCCTTCTTCCATGTGCATATGTTAGCACTCTGTACTATAGGAAGTTCCAAAGAACTGTATAGAACAGGGCACTCATTTGCCCCTGTATTCCTAGCAATCATCCAGTACGTGGAAATGAAAAGCAGTTAATCAGATATTTTTAACTGGATGAATAAATAAATGAATGATCATGGATCTGATTAGTACCATTAGTTTCATGAAATTCACATCTGTAATGGTCCATAGCAATATACTTATTGGAATACTAAATTTTAAGTTCAGACTGCAATTAATAAAAAATTACCTTTCTGTTACATTGATTAAACACAAGCAATTATTATATTACCTTATAAAAATTCCTAAAGAGTAAATTCCAAATTTAGATACAAATAATAATTGTTACTCTGTTACTTACGTTGATGAAACACAATTATAAAATCACTGTATGTAAGGCGTCATAAAATGTCACTTATCACATTTAACTATGTAAATTTCTTCTGCTGCTGTTTACAGTAATGCATGTTTGATTCTATGCTATTTTTTCAATGGCATGTAAGGGCAAATGTAGACTAAACAATTATAAGAGGGGGGAAAAAGATGAAGCCCATTCTATCCAACCACGTTAGCAATCACTGTATCTGGAGTTTTTACATGACGACAGAAGAGACATGAAACAGAAAAGAGGTCTCTACACAAGAAATAAATAAGGACAATGGGAATAACATAGTAATCGTAAAAATAAAATCTTTAAAATGATTGATTTATTTCTTAAATTATGAAGAAAACATAGACTCAAGTAAAACATGATCTATCTTCTACATGGAAAAAAAGGTAACCAAAATAACTTTTTAGCTCCTAAGTTAACTATTCAACTATTATCCCCTGGTTTATATCTCCCAGGTGTTCATGATAATCCAAAAGAAAAAAAAAAACATGATAACTTACAGACAGCCATTGGGGCAGAATTAACAAAAACCAGTCGAATTATTTCTCATCTCTCTTACTGCATCATAATATATGGTGGTGGCTAGTAAGCTATTTAATGAAAGGTTCATTGTCGTCAAAGGGGATTGATATCAGTGAATGTCTTCCAAGGTTTTCTAGTTATTCATATCACACAAAAATTAGAGCATGGAAGCTCAATCTTTGGATGAAGCTATAATTCTTGGTGTTTCCCTCATTTTATCTACCAACTGCTGCAGAATAATCTGCTGCAAAATTCAATGGCTTAGAACAACATCATCGTATCTTGCAATTCTGTGGTATTCAGTGGTGATAGCTCACTTCTGCTTGACATAATGTCTGCTGGGCTACAATGTTAACTATGACTATTCTCATGTGTCTACTATCTTAGCTAGGGTAGTTAGAATGCCAGGGGGCAGGGGTGGTGGATGGGATGTTTTGATTTAGGCCATGTGTTTGGAACTTTTAGCACTATCTGCCTGGTTCTTCTCCAAGTGGACTCTCCATGTGGCTGTTTGGGCTTCGTACAGCATGACAACTGAATTTTGGCAGGCAGGAAGTGGGGCTTGCTATACTCTCATAATGCCTGAGATCCAATGTCCCAAATTATCACCCCCGATGCATTTTATTGGTCACAGCTAGCCACAAAATCGGTCGATACTCAACAGGAGGAAAAAGTAAGCTTTCTCTCTTAAAATGAGGTACAAAGTGTTCACATAGTAGATCAGAAGTGCCATTGGGCAAAACTTTGAGGATTAATTGGCAAAACCCAAAACAAATTAACCATCTAGTCTTCACTTGTTTTGATTACGTGGAAATCTGAAAGTTATTTGGCTTCATGTCACTAATATTTGGTATCAAACTTGTGTTGCGCAAGCTATATTAACCTTAAAGAATTTGGCATAGTGGAGAAGATGTTTGAATAAACATTTTAATAAATTATGTGTATATGTATAAAACTATGGCTGGTTCTGATTATTACTTTTGAAAAATTTTCATCACTTTAAAATAAAGTTTAACTGTTATGAATGTTAACACTTTAATTTAGAAAAAAAAATCCACAAAATGAAAAACAAAATTTTAAAAATTGAAAACATTTTAATTGCTTCTGTAGGTCTGGAGCAACTAAATTTAACTTTTTTGCATGTCTAGTCAATGTTCACTTTTCCTTATATTTTTACAGATCTCTTTAAAACACATTGCTCTTTATCATCTTATAAGCATACAAAGACATATTCATATATGGGAAATCAAATAGCTATGCCCTGGGTTAGGAGATTATAGGGAATGTATTGCAAAGCCGAACACTCTCCTAACCCAGGACATAGCTATTTAATTTCCCACATTCATATTTCCACATTCATATAGAGAATATCCTCACAATCATATATTGATCTTGTGCCCTTCAAACATTTTCTTTCATGATGAAATCATTTTACTTGGCTCTAATTAAGTCAATGAACCATAAGCCTTAGGGCAACTGACCAATTAAACAATTTTTGCTACTGTATTCAGTGGAAGGAGTCACTAGGGTTTTGTGTTTAATTCACTTCATTTTACTAGTTCATAAGCCATGAAAACACCAATTTTATTCAATATTTTTCTTGGCACACAGACTGAATAAGTTTTCAACGAATGAGACATTGTTAAGAGTCATATCTTTTCTATGGATGTTCTTTCCTACGTGAACATAATTTTATAAGATTGCCAGTACGGTTTTATTTCTAGACAAATACATATATATGTTCATTGTGCACAATATCATTGTTCTTAAACTTTCATATCTCTTGAAATAAAATCAATGACAAAGGGAATATTAACAAAGCTCTTTTTCCTTTTGCAAAATAAAAGCATTTTAGGTGATTTTTTTAAATAATGATTCAGAGAAGACTTAATTGTTGTGAATAAAATGATTCCTGTCACTCAAAGACTTTAACAAATATTTGGATAAGTTGGTCCCTCCATTATGTTTTCTGACTTTTGTCCCCTTTTATGTTCCAGCATTTTAAGATCACGAGTGTATAGCTTCCTTTGTACAACCTTCAATATTAAAATCTTTTGAAATATGATAAGGAAGGGCAGCCTGATGACATAAAGGTGACTAATAAAGCAAGCACTGTATTATCAGTAGTTGACCATGGAGGAAATTCAGAGGGACCATAAACTTGGCTACAGGGGGAAAAAAATTCACGAATCTCTCATTGAAATTTCATATTTCCTAAAGGAAGGTAGGCAACAAATTATACAAGTATTAGTACTAACTATTACTTTTCACCAATATAAATCACATGTTTTCATATAAACTTATTTACTTGTTGGAGAGATCTCAAAATAATAAGCTAACCACTTCTTTGATATTAACAGTAGGTTTTACAAATGCTGCTATTTCTTTCTTTTTAATTTGTTAAGGAAGAACAACATATATTGATACAGAATGTATTAAATCTTGGTGAAACCATAGATTTCCTAGAAATGTATTTTATTTCATGAATTTACAAATCTGCTCTAAGAAAGAGGTGCAAGAATCAAAAATAATTAAGAATTCCTATGATTCTCAGTATGGTAGGATTGTTAATGATTGTCAATTCCCTTCTCCATCCATTTTAGATTTTTCACTTTACTTAGTACAAATGTCCTTCCTGATGGAGTCACCTTGAGTTTTATTTTTTAGTTGCCTTCTCCTTGACAGGACACGTTTGATAAAATATCCCTTTAAATATCATTTAACATGAAAACACACTGTCTATCCAATCTGTAAGCAAAATATATGAGCTTTATTTTCAAAATATATCCTGACGGACTTTTCTATTCATTTTGCATTTTCAAATGTGGTGTATTACCTAGTAACTATACTAATTGTTATAGCATCTATTGTGAATTCTTATTATCAATGTCATACTAGGCATTAAAGATTTTGCCCATTATCCCTGCTTCTCAACATCTTCAATGTTATTATTGTAGCCCAAGACACTATCATCTCTTAAATATGTATTGCAGTGGAATCCAAGCTGATGTTTCTGCTTCCAACACCTCCAAAATACATATACTACACTGCATTTAGAGATTTCCTTCATCCACATGACTTATGTTGCTCTTTGTCTGAAAACCTCCAATGTATAACCATCTCATTCACATATAGTAGTTTTACAATAGCCTTACAATGACCAGGAATGTTCTACATAATCTCACTTTTATGTCTGGGTAGGCTCAACTGGGATTTCTGCCTGTGATCTCACAAAGGTGAAATCAAAGTGTCGGCCAGGCTGAGTTCTACTCTGGAGGCTTTGGGGAGATTTTGTTTCCCAGCTCATTCAGATAATTGACAAAACTCAGTTCTGTCTGATTGTAGGACTGAGGTTCCCATTTCCTGGTTGGCTGTTGAAGAAGACCTATTATTATCATCTAGATGTCACCTGATTTCTTGACATATGACATCCCTTCATCTTCAAGACAATGCTATGACATCAAATTCTCCTCATACTTAGAATGGCTTTGACTTCTGTATCTTCCAGTTAGCCATTACAAACACAACAACCAAAATAAGCCCACAACTCTACTCTGAAAGAACAAACTAAATTAGGCCTACTCAGTTTTCTTTTTGAGAATTTACTAATCAAAGTCAATGGACTAGTAACCTTTTCTTACCTTTTCAATAATCTCTTTGCCATACAACTTAGTATAATAATGGGCTGAATATCTCACCTTATTCACAGTCCCAAGGGTTAGGCTTAGAAATGTTAAGATAGCCATTTTAGAATTTTCCTTCCCACAGAGAGAAAACACCTGGGAAGGAGGATGTGTTGTTGTTGTTGTTGTTGTTGTTTGTTTTTTTTGTTGTTTTGTTGTTGGTTTTTTTTATTACTACACGACAATATCATCACAAACTTAGCTTAAGACATTGATTTATTATGTCCCAGTGTCTAAGGGTCAGGAGTCCAACATGGCTTACATAGGTCTTTTGCAAGGCTGCAATCAACATGTCCACCATGGTTGTATTATAAACCTGGAAACTTTACTAAAGAAGAATCTGCTATAAGTTCATGCCGTTGACAGAATTCAATGTCTTATGGTTATAGCAATAAGCAATAATGTCCTATTTTCTCACTGTCTCCTGGCTGGAAACCACTCTCAGTTCCCAGATCCTAATCTCAATGTTTCATTTCTTATGTCACCCACATACCTGTTTCCTTCATCAAACCAGCAAGAGAGAGTCTCTTCCCAAAAAAGGCATTACAATCTTATATAATGTAATCTTGTACATGTAATCTCTACATTCCATCATTTTTCCTCATTGTATTGATTCAAAGCAAGTCGCAGGTCAATCTTCAAGAAAGGATGATGACACTAAGGGGAGATACTAAGAGGGAGAGAACATGGGGAGGAAGGTGCCACCTTAAGAATGTTTCTGTAATAGAGGAATATTGAAAAGTCAAAGTCAAAGTGGAGAAGAGCATGTGTGTACATATATGGAATCTGTGTGTGTGTGACAGTGAGCAGTAAGTACATGTTGGTGTATGTGAGGTGGGGCATAAGACTAATGACATTTGAACCACATTGACATATATATATATATATATATATATATATATATGTCAGTCAGATAGATAGATATATATATATATATATATCAGTCGTTAAACTGGAGGTCTTTATATATATATGTCAGTCAGTCAGATATATATATATATATATATATATATATATATATATATATATATATCAGTCGTTAAACTGGAGGTCTTTCATTTTGTTTTGTTTCTAACATTAGAGTTGGAATTGGGTTTCTGTCCCTAGCAATTTTTACCAGTCGGGAATCAGACCCATATAAATAAAGTGTTTCAAATAATAACCGAACATTAAATGGCAGCTACATCATCATTATTCTTAGAAACAGAATATGAGTCATGAAAGTACTAGTTAGTTAAATTGCCATAAAAGATTAAGAATAGAAGGTCATTTCCTTATCAAATTCACTGTCTTTATGTCCTTTCTATTCAAAAAGTCATTTTAGAAATGTTAATTTTGCCATAAGAAAGAATTTATATCTTTGAGTCAATAAAATTTTTAAATAGCTTTTTCTATATACAACATTATGCTTGAACTGAAGATAACTCTGAATATTATTATAAATAAAAGAAGGAAACAGATGTAAAAACTTCAAATCACAACGTTATATGTGGTACCTCAGAGAGCAGAAGGGACGATCAAGGTAGGTTTTCTCAAAGCATATTATCTTAGGTTGGATGTGGTCAGGGAGAGGAATGAAGAATGAATCAAAATGAAGAGATTTTGATTAGGAGTGGTGCAAATTTTTAAAGGTTTTCAGGATAATCTATTCTGAAATAGTTGGGAGATACATAGGATTACTTTTAGAAAGGAATCCAAAATTAGTTTTTGAATTGGAAACATCAGAGTGGTGACAGTATAAAATGATTAGCCTTCGATAAAAAGACATAAGGAGACCAGTTAAAAGGTTACTGCAGTGCACCAAAATAAACAATGACAGTGTGGATTAGGCAATTTCAGGAATGGTAAGGATGGGGAAACGTCTTCTGTAATATTTAGAGGGAAGTATTGATAGAATGTGATAGGAAACTTTAAAAGTGAATGAATCAAGGACTCCCTGTTGATTTGGAACAGGAATTAAGCAGATTGTGCTGAAAGTATATTTGCAACAGCGATAAAGAGGTGAATTTTGGTGAGGATTGGAGAGCAAGGCGAACAGTTCAGGTTTGGATACCTTCCCGTGTTTGATATTGAAAAATCATCAACATGCAGAAGATAGCTGAAGCCAAATGAGTGACTATTTTTTCTCAGGAAGACTTGATATCAATGATCATGTTTAGAATTCCAGGGAAAGCCACTGGGAACTAATTATCAAACTGTGAGGAAGAGAACAAGGAAATATCCGAGTAGAGGAGGCCAAGAGAGTTTCAAGAAGGAAACAGTTTTCCACATGTCAAATACGGATATCAGAGGGAAAAAAAAATTAAACACTGCAAAATACACTAATAACCTACTGAATTTTATATGTAAGAGTCACTATGTTTTTCTTAAAAGACCAGAAAACTTTTGAAGATGGAAGCCACTTTAAAAGTAAATGTGAATGGTGCACAATTTAATCTGAGATTAGGTAAATAGGACAGTAATGATATTTAATGTTTTGAATAATTAGGTGCGGACGGAAGAAGGGAAAACATATTTGTAGGTGTATGATCCTAAGAAATCAACAGGTTAAAGTAAATGAGACTGAGGAGGAAGGGTTTTTTTTTTAATTATTTTTTCAATGTTTATTTTTGAGAGCGAGACAGAGAAATACAGAGCAGGAAAAGGGGAGGGGCAGAGAGAGAGAGAGGGAGACACAGAATCTGAGGCAGGCTCCAGGCTCTGAGCTGTCAGCACAGCTTGACTTGGGAGGAGAAAGTTTTGTGATAGCATTGTCCTTAAATGTTTTCAAAAATCTTTCCAAAGGGTGGTCTGCAGATTAGCAGCATTGACCTCACCTGAAAAATCCCAGGGCCTTTGCATTTATCAGCATTTCTAGACTGCATTATTCTAAACTTCCTTGGTGTCCACATGCCTGAGCACTTTGAGAAAGAATTTTCTGTCAATGGTTTGTGATCATTTATATTAATACTCAAATAACCAGTTTATGATTGAAAGTGATTCCGTGTCAATGTATTATATTGGAGGTAACTTATTGCTAAGAAAATAATCTTACAGAGAGAATCCCACTGAATTTAACAGATATGAGACAAACTTCAGTTTTGCCTTAAACACGGTTTTTAGCTATCTTAGTTCTTACATCTTAAAAGTGAAGTCATTTTTTAACGGCAGAAACTAAAGACCTAGGAGGGAAAATGTAGTTAAAAGGTGCCATTAGAGTGTGCATTAAGAAAGTGGTAAGTACAAACCCTACTGTAAGTAACAAGCAGTTGTAAGTAACCAGCAGTTACTTACAGTAACCAGCCCAGAGATGGGGCTCTAGGGAGCCCATAAGAGCATCTCTGAGAGGTATTTCCCATTAAAAACAACAAGTGCCCCCCCCCAAAGCTACTGCCCAGCTTCCCTTCTTCCCCCTCTGCCAAGACAGAGGAAATGGAGTGACCACAAAAGGACAAACGAAAGTGACTGTACTTCCTACTGGGGAAGAAAAAGGGGGTGAGTAGCAAGGTGGCTGTGGCAAATGGGGGGGGGGTGCCATGATTGCCAGAAGGCTGGGTGTGACCCAACCCGAGGTACCTCTGTTGCCAGGGGGCCACTGCTGCTGGGGCATAGAAAAAGGTCTTTAAAGGCTGATTCCTCTTCTAGAGCTGCCCAAGGTTCAGAACAAAAGGGAATGGGGCCCAGGAAGGCTCTACAACCCCAGGAGGCAGTCATGCCCGCTATCGAGACAGCACTGCCTGTGTCCCGATGCAGTGGCAGGGAAGTATGGCCCACGTGCCTCCCTTCCCGGCCTGCGGGACTGTCAGAGGTAAGTAACCAGCAGAAGTTCTGGTTCCTTTGTGAGTAGAACTATTACACATGCAAGTATTCCCAAAAGAGTAAGACCCCGGGCACCTGGGTGGCTCAGTCAGTTAAGCATCCAGTGTTGGTTCAGGTCATGATCTCATGGTTCCTGGGTTCAAGCCCCACGTCGGTCAGAGCCTGAAGCCTGTTTCAGATTCTGTGTGTCCCTCTGTCCCCGCCCCTCTCCTGCTTTGCTCTCTCTCTCTCTCTCAAAAATAAATAAATATTAAAAATTAAAAAAAAAAGAGTAAGACCCCAAGATCCCAAACTACATTATATGTCAATGAGCAATTACCACTATGGAACTATATGAGACTTTCCTATAAGCTCAGGAAGAATGCCATATCATTACACTCTCCTCTTGATTCTTTAATAATGCAATGTAAATTTCATTTGCAGTTACAATAAACAGACGATTTAGAATGCCATCTGAAGTAAAAAAATTACCTTGTTTCTATATGCATGAAAAATACTAATATTTAAGATAATATTGAGTCAAACAGGTAAATGTAAAATGGAATAGTTAATTGTTAATACCTATATAAGAAAAATCACCTTAGAAATTTTGTACAACATATTTCTATAATATAAAAATTTAAACATACATTATAAATTATGATGATCACTAAGTATTACATGTAAGTGGTGAATCACTGGGTTCTACTCCTGAAACCAGTACAACATTGTATGTTAACTAACTTGAATTTAAGGGCTTCCTGGGTGGCTCAGTGGGTTAAGTGTCTGACTCCCACTCAGGTCATGATCTCATGGTTTGTGAGTTCAAGTCCCGCGTGGGGCTCTGTGCTGACAGAGCCTGGAGCCTGCTCAGGGTTCTGTGTCTCCCTCACTCTCTGCCCCTCACCCACTCGTGCTCCGTTCCTCTCTGTCTCTCAAAAATAAATAAATGTTAACAAATTTAAATAAATTAATTAAAAAGAACAGATTATATAAAGAAAAAATGTGAAAGGTCTGTAGCATTCCCTGAACTGTTTCCAGGAAATAATAGTAGCACTCAATGGCATATTTCAAAAGAAATCTCAAGTATTCTCATATTTACTGACCATGTGCTTTGAAACAGCCAACATACTACTCAACTAGGACACATCAGTAAATGCGAAAGGGAAACTTTACCTGCACAGAGCTTTACATTCAGGAGACACGTTAAACTGGTGAATTGTTTTTCAGTTTAAAGAAGGGGATTACACAGAGCAAATTCCTTTCAATTTAGAAGTAACTGTTATAACCCATTATTAGAAAAAAAAATGAATTAAAAAGGATATGTATCAGGTAAAATAATGACCTAGTATTTTGTTTAGCAAATTAACCTATTTAATATATATTAGGGAGGGTGTTTGAAAACTATTTACTACTAATAAAATTCATGCCTGAAATCATCTTGGAACAATGCTCTCAGATTTTAATGAGCATTTAATCGAAATGAAGATTTTGATTTGATGGATCTGTAGTGAGGACCGAGATCATGAATTTCCACCGAGTTTTCAGGTTCTATCAATGCTGCTGGGTCACCTCTTAAATGAATGACAAGGCTACATTATAGACCTACTGAATCACTATTAATAAGTTTCCTTCACGAAGTTACTTTTCCCTAAAACTTAAATGTTCTTACAAGATTCCTTCAAAACATTGCTGGATGTCTCTGCCCAGTGTAAGTATCTGTGGTGAAGGCTTTTGCAGTTGGCATTCAAGAAGCTCATTTGCCCAGATCTCTTACTGAAGGAGGAGGAATGTTCTTTGTAGTTTCCTCACCAGGAAGCTGCTCTATCACTGCCCGAGGAGGTTACTGTGTCAGCAGGTGCGTGCAATTCCCACACTGGAAGGAAAAGCAAGGTCAAGAAAACTAAATCCAAATTTCTTATCTTTTACAGAAGCACCTGACTCAGTTAAAGGGACAAAAGAAATATCAAACACCCTGACATTTTATTTATGTTGAGAATACTTTGTCTCTAAAAGAACCACATGTCTACAGAAAAGATCAAGAGCAGCTGAAATCTTCACAGCAAAGCATGCTGAAATAGAGAGTTATTGTGTTGATGAAATATCCCTCATCAGAACAGACTTACAGTTCTGTAAATAAGCTGTATGCTTAAAGATACAGGGAGTACTTTTACTTAAGGCAGCCCACACTGCTGGACTGCTTGACAGGAATGCATAATATATATGTTAAAAATGTTGGCATTCTGTACTAAAAATATGCTTTGTTGAGTACTCTTAAACCCCATTAAAAATATAAATTTGAACTGTAAGGATGGTGGACCAGAGTAAGAACATCCAGTTTGATCTGCGCACTTTTGTTTAAAATCATGATATATAGCAGCCCCTGGGTGGCTGAGCTGGTTAAGCATCAGACTTTGGCTCAGGTCATGATCTCAAGGTCCGTGAGTTCGAGCCCGTGTTAAGCTCTGTGCTGACACCTCGGAGCCTGGAGCCTGTTTCAGATTCTGAAACAAAAAGTATAATGGGAAATTTAATTTTGCTGAGTAGGATTGACATAGAATATTTACTACCTTAGTATTATGTAATGGACTTTTTATTGTGGATTCAGGAAGAGAAAAAATTTTAATGAATGTGGCTACTGATTTCATAGATATTTACACAATCTGAAAAAAATAATCCTCCCCTAAAACGATGAGGGCTGGACAAAATACAAGAACCAGTTTTTGAAGCTTACAAAAAAAATCAAGGAAGATCTCAGGACACAAAAGTAAAGAAATAACCAGAAAAGAGTTGGCAGATATAAACTAAAATGGGAACTCTCCTGAAGAAGTTGGCCAATACCTCAGTCTTAGCTGTGGCCTGGAGGAAGGGACACAAAGCCCTAGGACTTCAGAAGTCCTCATGACAGAGTACTCTTCTCATAAAGTGAGAAGTTAGAACAACAGAACTTCAAAATTCATAGGCTCCAAAAGGATACATACTCAATGAAAGGGTAAAATTTAAAAATCCATCCACCACCAAGAAGATAAAATAAGATCTTTATTATATTAGTCTTGAGGAAAAGTTAAGATGGCGGAGTAGTTGGAGAACCCTGGGCTTGCCTCATCCCTCAAACACAGCTACATAAATATCAACTCATTCTGGACACCCAAGAAGTCAATCTGAGGGCTGACAGAACAAACTGCACGACCGGAGGGAGAGAAAAGTCCACATCATGGAAGGTAGGAGGTGCAGAGAGGTGATCTGGAAGAGAAAAGGATCACGAGTGCTGTGGAGGGGAGGGAGCCTTATTCGGGAAGAGAGGAGAGAGAGACAGAGAGACAGAGGAATGCACAGGGGATTGCACGAGGAAAATACTTTCCCAAAGCCACTGACTGGAAAAACAAAAGGGGCTGATTATCATGAGTTTTTGCAGATTGAAAGAGGATGGAGAAACATTTATGATGCAAATGGATGTCAGAAGAGAGCTGCAGTAGCAAAACTTCTATCAGACAAAATAGACATTAAAACAAAGACTGTAACAAGAGACAAGAATTATACTATATGATAATAATAAAGGGGACAATCCAAAAAGAAAACATAACAATTCTAAATATTTATGCACCCAATATAGAATCACCAAATACATAAAACAGTTAATAACACACATAAAGGAACTAATTGATAATAATACAATAATAATAGGGGAGTAATACCACATTTACATGAATGAACAGATCTTCTAAACAGAAAATTAACAAGGCAACAATGGCTTTGAATGACACACTGGGTTAGATGGAATTAACAGATATATTCAGAACATTTTATCCTAAAGCAGAAGAATACACATTCTTTTCAAGGGCACACTGAACATTCTCCAGAATAGATTACATACTGTGTAAAAAAACAGGTCTCAAAAAATTCAAGATCAAAATCATACCATGAATATTTTCTGACCACAATGCTATGAAACTAGAAATCAATCACAAGAAAAAACATGGAAAGACCACAATGCATAGTGGTTAAATAACATGCTACTAAACAATGAATGGGTCAGGGCACCTGGGTGGCTCAGTCGGTTGAGCGTCCGACTTCGGCTCAGGTCATGATCTCACAGCTTGTGGGTTCGAGCCTAACACTGGGCTCTGTGCTGACAGCTCAGATCCTGGAACCTGCTTTGGATTCTCTCCCTCTCTCCCTGCCGCTCCCCCACTCGCACTCTGTCTCTCTTTCAAAAATAAGTAGCATAAAACAAAAAAAAACAATGAATGGGTCAACCAGGAAATCAAAGAAGAAATAAAAAATACATGGAAAAAATGAAAATGAAAACACAATGGTTCAAAAGCTTTGGGACACAGCAAAAGCATTCCAAAGAGGTAAGTTATACAGGACTAACTCAAGAAGAAAGAAAAATCTCAAACAACTTAAACTTATACCTAAGGGAGCTAGCAAAAGAACAACAAACAAAACCTAAAACCAGCAGAAGGAAGGAAATGGACAAGATTAGAGCAGAAATAAATTATATTGAAACTAAAAAAAAAATACAATAGACCAATGAAACCAAGAAACCTTTAGCCAGACTTAGCAAGAAAAAAAGAGAAAGGACCCAAATCTATATAATCACAAGTGAGAGAAGAGAAATAACAATTATAAGGAAATATTATGAAAAACTATACATCAAAAAATTGGACAGCCTAGAAGAAATGGATAAATTCCTAGAAACTTATGACCTGCCAAAACTAAAACAGAAAGAAATATAAAATTTGAATAGACTGATTACAAGCAAAAAAAAATGAAATAGTAATAAAAAAATTCCCAAAAGACAAAAGTCCAGAATCAGATAGCTTCACAGTCAAATTCAACCAAACATTAAAAGAAGAGTTAATACCTAGTCTTCTAAAAGTATTTCTAAAGATAGAAAAGGAAAGAAAACTTCCACATTCACTCTACAAGGCCAGCATTACCCTGATACCAAAACTAGATAAAGACACCACAACAAAAGAAAACTACGTGCCAATACCTCTGGTGAACATAGATGCAAAAATCCACAACAAAATACTAGCAAACCAAATCCAACAATACATTAAAAAAATAACTCACCAAGATCAAATAGCATTTATTCCTGGGTTGCAAGGGTGGTTCAATATCTGCAAATGAATCAATGTGATGCATCGCATCAATAAGAGAAAGGAGAAGAACCATATAATCATGTCAATAGACACAGAAAAAGTCTTTTGACAAAGTGCAACATCCATTCATGACAAAAGCCCTCAGTAAAGTAGGTTTAGAGGAAACATACCTCAACATAATAAAGTATGCATGAGAAACCCATCCTCAATGGGGAAAAACTGAGACCCTTTCCCCTAAGGTCAGGATCGACTTGGATGTCCACTGTGATGTGACCACTTTTATTCTAAGTAGTACTACTAGAAGTCCTAGCCACAGCAATCAGAGAACAAATAGAAATAAACACATCCAAATTGGTAAGAAAGAAGTAAAACTTTCATTATTTGCTGATGACCTGATACTATATACAGAAAATGCAAAGGTTCCACAACAAAGCTGCTAGAACTAATAAATGAGTTCAGTAAAGTCACAGAATCAATCTTCAGAAATCTGTTGCATTTCCATATACCAATAATGAAGCAACAGAAAAAGAAAAAAAATCAATCCCATTTACAACTGCACCAAAAACCATAACATACCTGGGAGTAAACCTAACTAAAGAGGTGAAAGGCCTGTACTCTGAAAAGTATAAAACACAAATGAAAGATTTTTATCTTGTCAATTTTTATATTTAAAGGATAAACTATAAAACTGTAAACTAATGTCAGGAAAGTGTGATCTAAGGAAAGTTAATTACACCTCAGAAAATGTAATTCTAAAAATACAAACATTAGTAATAGTTCTTATGCAGCATGGAGGATTTCACATCACTTTACAACTCTAAGTTTATATTTTTTCTATTCATTAAAAAGCTCTTACATGAATGAGATCATTTGTATGCCCCCACTGAATTCAAATCCTATAATTAAAAATTTGGTATATGCTGAGGTCTGTAAAGTGTACATTATGGACATTTAAAAAACAATTTATAGCCAGACAAAGGATTTTAAAAGTGCACTGGTGAAGAAATAAATATTTTTCAAATTATAGTTGTCTCTTAGTATGTGATATTAAGTTCATTTCTACTACCACTTCTTAAAGGATCCTAGTAACTGATTCTCTCAAAACCATGTTGTCACCATGACTGACAAATACATCCTAAGGCTTATCCTTAAAAATGCTCACAGAATATTATAAACCTGTATTCTTAGATTTAATAGGAAATGACTAATGTAAAGCTCTTGTCTTTTCATTCACAGTTAACCAGTAACTATATAAAAACTCCACGTGCTGCTCAACCAATGAGCCTTAGAAAAAGCGTCAAGAAAGGCCAAACCAGCTTGACCCTGGCTGCTATTTCTTTTAAATAAGTCACTGAGTTCTCTAAGCCTTATATCATAATCTTTTCCCTTTGTTTCTCTCTTTTTTTCTGCTTCATTATTCTCCATAATTTTGTCTTCTAAATCACTGATTCATTTCTCTGATTCACCCATCCTTGCCATCGTGGCATCCATTCAAGATTGTATCTTGGGTATAGCGTTTTTAATTTTGTCCTGACTAGATTTTATTTATTTCTGTATCAAGGGATTCTATGCTTTTTTCAACCCTAGCTAGTATTATTACTATTGTGGTTCCAACTTTTAGTTCCGACATCTTGCTTATTATCTGTGTTAAGCTACTGGCTGCCATTTCTTTCTCTTCTTTCCTTTGTGGTGAATTCCTTCATTTTGTCATTTTGGAGGATGAAAAAATTTAATAAAGTAAAAAATAACAATTAAAAAATTAATAACAAAGCAAAAAAAATCAAATAAAGGAAGCTAGATCTACTAGGTGGGTTTTGGTCTGCTTGTTGAACAAAGCTTCATAAAATAGAGGAAAAGGGAAGGAAAGGAGAAAAAAAGGTAAGAAAAATTTAAATTAAAAAATTATATAATAGAATAAAATGAAATAAAGAAAATCAAATGAATAAAAAAATTTAAAAATTAAAAATAAAGTAAAAAAATAAAATTTTCTCTTTCTGTATTCAAGAATGAGGAAGAAAAGAAAGGGGAAAATGAAAATAAGAAAACAATTTAATCAAAAACAGAATCAAAGAAAATGAACAAATAAGTGAATAAGCAAACAGAATGAAACCTGAATGAATTTACATCCAGTTTCCCCTAGAACTGAAACTATAAAGCCTTTTACAGTCCATACACTAAGCTGGTGGAGTGATTTGTGCTGGTATTCTAGGAAATGTGCTTGGAGGGCACAGTTGGGTGAGACTTGGTATAATGGCTCCATTCTCCTCTAGGTGGCACCGCTTAGCTTACTGGGATGGATCATTATGGTGCATATGGGAGAGGCACAAATGGCTTCACCCAGTTCCCTAATCTCTCACACAGAATCTTCACCCTCTCACCAACGCGCGATCAAGCACCCATCCTTTGTCTCAGGCCTCCATCTATCCCCACCTCTACCCTGTCCATGTCCAAGATGTCCGTCTGCCAGATGGCACCACCCTCCAGAGTTTTACCTCAGATGGGGTGGTGTTTCAAAACCCCATGCTTCCCAGACCCTTGCAGCTTGGACCCCAGACGAATCTCTGCAGGAGGGTCTTGCTGAGCAATGGCTGGGTGCCAGCTTGCCCCAGAAAATGTTCATATGGTCACGCAGTGGCAGAGGTTCAGAGATTATGGCAAATCACCATACAAAGGCAGCACCAACTTTCCCTGCACTCTGGCATCTTCGTCCCAATACCAGCAAATGTGGCTGCTCTCTGCGGTCCACTTGACCCTGCCTGTGGGGAGGCCATATAGTCTCTTCCAAATGCATCCCAAGCAGGGGAACCACTTCTTCCCGTGTGGCCCACGGACGCCTCAGACTCTGCTGCCTGATCTTGGGGTTTCACCCTACTTCCTCACCAGAGCACTGCCAGGCACAGAACTCCAGAACTTCAGACTCTGTGCTCCACTATTTATAGAATCCTGGTGATATTGAAACCCTCTACTTTCTTCCCGTCAATGGTTTTGGGAAACAGATATTTTTGTTCAGTCCCTTGCAAGCGTTTTCGTTTTTTCTCTCTTTCTCTAGCTGCTCTTGGGGGAGTGCTTTTCTTGCATGATCCCAGTGCACCACACTCTCTCCCTTTCCCTTTCTCTGTCCTCTCCCTGCAAAAACAGCTCCCTACCCTCCATGGCTTTTCTCTCCCCCAGTCCACCTTTCCATAATGCATTCCTGCCAAGTTCTGTGGCTCAAGTTACGCAGATTGTTGTGCTAATCCTCAGATCAGTTTCCTAAGTGTTCAAAATGGTTTGGTGTTGATCTAGCTGGGTTTCGGGGATGAGACAAGTTCAAGGTCTCCATGCTGTTCCATCAACTTTGCAGCTCTGTTCAGGATGTTTTTAGTCCATCTAAATCTAGGACCTTCACTTAGATCTTTGTTCCAATAAATGCACAATAAATATGTACTAACTCTTGTCATCTCTCAATGTGTACTTAACTAATAAATGAATGCATCATTTTTGCTAAGTAGTAGCTTAAATGGATTTGAATTTTTGCTAAGTAGTAGCTTAAAAAGGGGCACTTTAAAACACCATGAATAACTCTTTCAGAGTTGGAGAGTACTAACATATATGAACACACAAAATTACACCTTTGCAATTTTAAGTTAATTAAAACATCTATTTCATTTTAAATGTTTTTATAGATGTTTTAACATGCCAAAAATTATTCCAAATGCTATAATTTTCAGTTATCATGACCTCAAGGCTCCGAATTTGTATTCTCAACTCCAGTCATAAAGCATTTTATTTATACTATATTTTACAAAATATGTTTTATTTAGAGTTATCCATGTGAAGTTATTTGATTTTGCTGTAGTTTAAAAAATTATGCTGTAATTAAATTTATATGTTGATACCTTTACCACATGCCTTAGGATTCCTTGCATCTGCTAAACACAGTTATATTATATTATCTTGCATCTGCTAAACACAGTTATATTAAACACACTGAATAACAATGACGGCAAAATATTCAAAAAAGTAAATTCCTTCATACAAATTAGAAATGACAAAGTTTGATAAGTTTACTTTAGACCAATGCATCTTCATAGTCTCTCTACAATTTTATAAAACTAACACCTGGAGAATAATCTTAGAAGAAGATCAGAGCCCCCTTAAATAAGATACTCCTTACCACTTAGATACGTGGTTTATAAGAGAATTCCAACCTCCGATGGTAGCAATTTTCAAGTTATTTATATAACATTCTCATCTTTCAGAGAACACAGTCCCCAAAAATAATTGAATTGCATCAAATAAGATAATCCATGTTAAAAAATGTAAAAGTAGATTCATCAATAAAAATATTGTTGCTATTAATTTTATTATTATGCTTTTGCCTTTTTTATCTTTACAGAGTAGCCATAGTCATATATAATATAAATTATGTACATTTACTCTTCAGTCTTTGAAGCCATGATTGTTCAAATCATGTTTTTCAAAAAAGAAATTCATTTTTCCAACAGTGCAACAGCATGACAGTAATAGAACATCCATTCACTGAAATCTGGAATAAAAGCAATAGGTGCCATTAACTTTTATATCATTTCTTATTTTTTGTTTTCTTTAAAATAGCCAAATAAGATGAGATGATCCTCAGATTTAGGGGTAATATTATCTTTACTATTTTTTGTTTGTTTAAAATGTTACAAATGGTCTAAAGTTAAAAGTATTTATAGAATTAAAAAAAATAATGTAGGATGGGGCGCCTGGGTGGCTCAGTCAGTTGGGCGACCGACTTCGGCTCAGGTCATGGTCTCGCAGTCCGTGAGTTCGAGCCCCGCATCGGGCTCTGTGCTGACAGCTCAGAGCCTGGAGCCTGTTTCAGATTCTGTGTCTTCCTCTCTCTCTGACCCTCCCCCGTTCATGCTCTGTCTCTCTCTCAAAAATAAATAAACATTAAAAAAATTAAAAAATATATTAAAAAAAATAATGTAGGAGTTTGATATGGTTCAAGTTAACTGAGATAATAAAGGAATGTTATGGGCAACATTGTGATAAGAAATTTTATAACTTAGATGAAATGGTCTAATTTTTTGAAGAACACAAACTTCCAAAACTCACACAAGGGGAAATAGATCATTTGAATAGTCTTGTCTGTTAAGGATTTTTAATCAATAGTTAATAATCTTCCAAAAATAAATCACTGGGTACTAAAGAGTTTACTGGTAAATTCTACCAAACATCTATGACAGAAATGAGAGTTTATATTCTCCACAAATCTTTTCATAAAACAGAAGCAGAAGGAACACTTCCTAATATATTTGATGAGATTGGAATTACCTTTATACCAAAATCAGATAAAAAAACATTAATGGCAAGGGAAATTATATATCATCATCTCTCATTATCATAGAGGCAATAATGCTCAACAAAATATTATCAAGTCAAAGCTAACAGTGTATTAAAAGAATTATACACCACGTGGGAAATATTCTAGTAGGCAAAGCTGGTTCAGCATTCATTCCAAAATCTATCAAGGTAACCCATCATATTAATAGGCTAAAGAAGAAAACTCATGTGTTTGTATTAATTGATATTAAAAAAAAGTATTTGACAAACATAACACCCAGTTATGGTGAAAACTACTCAAACTAGAAATAAAAGGGGACTTTGTCAACATGGCAAAGAACATCTACAATCAATCTGTAGCTAACATCAAACTGAATGGTGAGGAAATTAGCAATTCCTTTGTAAGACTGGAAGCAAGGCAATGATGCTCTCTCACCACTCCTATTCAATATCCCATCGGCAGTTCTAGCTAGTTTAACAAGAAAAGAAAAGGAAATAAAAGGTCTACATATTAGGAAGATAAAAACAAACTGTCTTTGTTTACAGATCATATTATTATCTGTATAGAAAACCCCAAAGATTTAACCAAAAAAACTTCTGGAACTGACTAGCTAGTGTCACAAGATACATAGTGTGCACAAACAGGTACAATATCATAGGGTCCATAGGGTTGATTTGTCTCCCTGAAATGTTATTTTGAAATCCTCAGATACCTCTGAATGTGACCTGTCTGGAAAGAGGGTCTTTGCAGATATAATTCAACTAAAAATGAGTTAGGGTGGACTCCTAATTTAGTATGACTGGTGTCACCAGAAGAGGAAATTTGGACAGAGGCAATCAAGAAGACATCATCTGACAACAAAGGCCAAGATTGGAGCAAGGTAGCTATAAGCTAAGAAGCATCACGGCTGGAAGCTAAGACCTAAAGTTAGGATTATTATCTGACTACTATCTACTATCTACTCTCTACTGACTACTATCTACTACTGATTATCTGACCCATACTCTTCACAAATACCACGGTCATCAGAAACAACACATGTCTGAGAATCTGCCATAGACAACAGTGGCCTAAAGAAACCTAACAACTCAATGCAATGTGTGGATGAAATTCTGGAACAGAAAAGTACGTTAAGTAAAAACTAAAGAAATCTGGGGGCTCCTGCGTGGCTCAGTTGGTTAAGCATCTGACTGTTGGTTTCAGCTCACTTTATGATCTCACGGTTGGTGGGTTCAAGCCCCATATCAGGTTTTGTCCGGCTCTGTGCCATCTGCACCATATCAGTGCTGCAGAGTCTGCTGGGGATTCTCTCTCTCCCTGTCTCTCTGCTCCTCCCCCACTCACACTCTCTCTCACTCTATCTCAAAATAAATAAATAAAACATTTAAAAAAGAACTTTAGATTTCTGCTGAAATCCAGAGTCGGACACTTCACTGATTGAACCACCCAGGCGCCCCCAAAATGTTGAGTTTTTGAATTAGAATGTTTTTGAAACATGCACTCTGAAGACAGATGCTTTCAGTGTGCATGCACACGTGTGTCTGTGTGTGTAAATGTGTGTGTGTGTGTGTGTTTAGGATATTTGTCTCAGGCTATTTTGGAAAGATGGAATCAATCATTTGCTTATTAAAAATACTGTTTGATTTTTCCAAATGAAAAGTGACAAGGTCATTCAGGCTTGAGCTGATGGACAGCATCCACTATAAACTGTAATGAAATGCATTTATGAAAAGCTCTTTTTAAATGAAGCCACAAATTAAAGCTGTTATATGACCTAAGTAATTAGTAATGTTTCAAATATTTTCAGAATGTGAATTTTATATTGAATATATCTTTTGTATCTTATTTCTGATAATCAAAATTTAGATGATTAAATAATTTCATTTAGAATAAAATATAAAAATGTGATTTAAAATTAATAAGACATATATAGTATGTCAACTAACTGGAAGTAAGATAAAAACCTAAAAATATTTTTTTCATGTTAATATCTATTTTATTTGCAACAATTCACAAAATATATTTATTGATAAAATTTGACATTATATAAGAAATGTATTAGTGCATATGTAAGGTTAGAGTCTTTCTATTGGCTTAATGATAGTAAAAATGACTTTCTCGACTTCATATTCTTAAATTCTGGGTGAATGAGGGCAATGTTGGAGCCTAAGAGTGAATCATTTTTATGTTTCAAAGTTTAGATTATTCCTTTGATTTATTAAATTTTGATAAATTAGTATGTTCAGCTCTTCAATTGTATTTAAGCAATAGTATAATTCAACTCATGGATTTATCAGTGAACTCTTCAGAAGTTGACTGCTAATATTTGCTACTTACTGCAGAGAAGCATTAACAAACAAACAAATCTGCTAACTAAAAAAATAAAACAAAATAAAACAAACAAACAAACAAAAAACAGTGAATTCAGCTCTGAGCACCACAGATGTTATAGCAGAGATTGAGAAACCTAGCAACTTAAAATATGTAGATTTCTAAGAAATGAGTCAGCAGAGGATTTCAGAATTTTTACAAGCTATTTTTTTATGAATGTTCTTACCCTTAAACATAAATATTGGGAATAAAGCTATTTCAATTCATATTTCTTAATGTGAATACTCATATTTAGACAGTTATGTATTAACACCATCAACCGACTTATTAAAGTCTTGAAGTCTTGAAGTGAAGTGATCAAGATTCAGACTCAAACATTATTGCTTTGTCCCTTGACTGTATCTAACGTGCCATTTCTGAAACAGCTTATGGAGCTGACATAAGAGTGAACTGTACATACAAATTAGAATTTTTCTTTCTTTAATAGTGAGTAATTTAATTCAACTTTTTAAATTACAGTATGGCTATTATTTGCTGTTTTATTTTTTAACTATTTAAATTTCCTATTGTGACACAATTGTCTTGCCAATTTTTTGAATACCAAATAATTTTAGAAAAGATTACCCAGATGATTTTATTGTCTACTTTTCCCGTAGATTATAGACAACTTTGTGTATATGTTTCCTAATGAAAGTCCTTCCTAATTTAAACTTTTCCACTTGGTGATTTTCAGATACCATAGCCTCCTATCTCACATGTGGCTGTTCTACCCACATGATATAATGGATTTAACCCTTTTCCAGCCACGTAGATATAAAGGCAGAGACCAGTGAATGTTCAGCACGGGGGCACTTGGAGAAAGGCATCACTTAGGCTCTTGTAGAACACAGAGAATTTTGAACTTCCTCTCCTTCACATCTTAAAATCTATATGACATCTGTTCTATGCTATTTTATTCCACTGTTTGCTTTTATATAAAAATTGGTTACGTATCTCCAATTTCCTGCCCACAGTGACTCTTAATAAGGGCACCAGTTGAATTTTGTGGCATCTAACACTTATTACTAGGATTTGTGCACCCCTGAAGTTATATAAAGCCCATTTTTAGGAGCCAAATCCAGAGGATACAGATTATTAGGTTCTTATCAACAATCATAAGTAAAGATACTAAACTCTGCTGGGAAACACAAAGCCGACTGTGGACACAGGATTCTAAGCCACTTACAAAATTCCTATCCCCTGATGTATACACCGGAGGTAATCCTTTCCCCTTAGGTGTGAGCAGAACCTCTGAGTACGGTGGGCTATCACTCCTCTGGTTAAGTTACACTGTATGGTAAACGGATTTTGCAGAGGTAATTAAAGCCCACAACCAAAGGGGAGATTACCCTTGGTGGGCCTGACCTTATCAGGCAAATAAAATAGGATCTAAGGGTGAGACCGGAAGCAACAGACACTGTCTCCCTAACTTTCCCCATTTGTGTTTCTCACCTTCAACTTACTTGTTTGTTTTTTGGGAATACATTTTGCCAACGACCACATGAGTTAAGAAGAGCACCTCAAACCTGCCGTGAGACCACAGTTCCTGCTACTGAGTGGGGAAAGGCTTCACGTTAGACAGAGGGAGTTAAGAGTCCCTCAGGGAGCCAGGCTGAAGCTGCAAACGGGTGCCAGTGGAAGATTAAAGAAGTAGTTGGGTGGGGGGAGTCATTGAAAAAAAAAAAAAAAAAAGATAAACATGTTCCACGTATTCCAGACCTGTCTGGGCTGGGTGCCACACGTGGAGTCTCAAAAACTTCCTGATGACATCCCCCCGAAACGTCAGGGACAGAAATCCTCCGTGGCTGCCTAGTCGGGACCCTCTCACTCTTGAGAGCTTTATACTTTCCCTCCATAAACTCTCACTTTGCTCACTCTCTGTTGGCCATGAGATTCATCCATGAGACAAGGACCAGCGTCCCTCCCACCCTCCTGTTCCAATACCACGTTAATTGCAGCCTCGTGAGACCCTGAGCAGAGGATCCATATAAGCCGTATCTGAAATTATGACCCACGCAAATGTTAAGAGAACAACTATATGTTGTTTCAAGTGGCTGACTTTGCGGTAAGTGCGATGAAGTAATAGACAATTCATACACAAGCACTTAGCATATTGAAAAACTTTTAGAATATCCTCGTAAATCCTACTTACCTGCCTCTCTCTGTTGTTCTTGCCTCTCACCCCTTCCGGGAAGCCTTGTCCAGAACAGTGTATTCTTTTATAGTAAGTGTATTTCACATTTTTTCTACACAACGTAGGGGATCATGCAAGAAGCTAAAATGGCAGGTGTGTTAGAAATCCAGGGGTGGTTTAGCCTTTGAAGGTTTTGCTCTGCCCCCTATACTTGCAATACAACAGGTCTGTGTTTATCTTTAGATCCCCTGTTGTTTCACAAACATTTTTTAAAAATTGTTTTCATGTTTATTTTTGAGAGAGAGAGAGAGAGAGACTGCGAATGGGGAAGGGCCAGACAGAGAGGGAGACACAGAATGCAAAGCAGGCTCCAGGCTCTGAGCTGCCAGCACAGAGCCCGACACGGGGCTCAAACTCACAGACGGAGAGATCATGACCTGAGCCCAAGGCGACGCTTAGCCAATGGAGCCACCTAGGCACCCCCACAAACGTTTTCTTAAATGCTTATTTATTTTTGAGAGAGAGACAGAGCACACATGGGGGAGGGGCAGAGAGAGAGGGAGACACAGAATCCAAAGCACAGTCTGGCTCAGAGCCCCATGAGGGACTCAAACCCAGGAACCGTGAGATCATGACCTGAGCCGAAATCGGACACTCAACTGGCTAAGCCACCGGGATGCCCGTTTCGCAAACACTTTTTAATACAGCAGTTTCACCACTAACCATTAACCAAAATGCTGTTGCAGGTACATTTAATGTAAGAGCACATGTCTTACGTTAATATTTCCTGTCCTATCAACCTATGTCCTCTTTTACCACAATGCTGTAGAACAGATATAGATATGTTCTAATTATTTATCATACTTTAAATCAAGTGGTTCCAACTTGTATCGTCCTTAGATGAATTTGAAAAATTAGGGACGAAAGTGAGTAAAAAGGTGATCATTTCAATCAGCATTCAGTATTTTAGGGACAATGTTGACTTCTAATACCTCCAGTGTCATTATAAATAAAACATAATGTCTGTCTCCTTTGTAAACAAAAATAATTTAAATAATTTAAACAAAGTTATATTGCCAATTTTTTTATAGAAATGATAAATAATATGCTGTAAAGCATGGTGCAAATAATATAATTAATTTGAATATAGTTTTATTTTGTCTTCTATATTCCCTTTAATATTCAGTGAAGTATCATTTTTTTTCGTGGCATGGAAATTCCAGCAGACTGAAGAGTTTTATGATCATTCTTAGGTCAGCCATAATATCACAGTTGCTTTACACTTGGGAACACAGACTGGGTTCAGAAATTAAAATGCTCATCCAAATATATTTATCAGAACTTGTATCCTAATTAAAACATATGGCATCCCTCTCCCCACCTTTGATCAGCAAGAGCTGGACAGCAGATCACCTTCTAGTCCTTCTTCAATCTCCCTTCCTCTTCTCAATGCTCTTGGGTTGGAATTCACAGGATTTACGGGTGGGGTAGGGCAGCACAGCGGTAAGTACATCTTTGACCTCTGCTTTAACTAGATGAAGTTAGGGATGCGCCCAGTGGCTCAGTCTGTTGAACGTCCCACTCTTGACTTTGGCTCAGTTCATGATCTCATGGTCCATGAGATCAAGCCCTGCATCAGGCTCCATGTTGACAACACAGAGCCTGCTTGAGGTTCTCTATCTCCCTCTCTCTCTGCCCCTCCCCTGCTTGCACTCTCTTTCTGTCTTAAAGTAAATAAGTAAACATTAAAAAATAATAAAAAAATACAAAGAGGAGGTTACACTTTCATGGGTATGTCCATGGTATCTTCACACCCTTCTAGCTGCACCCTTCCATAGCTGACTCCCTTCATGGGTGGTCCCTTGACATCCCTTATTCCTATCTTCCTTCCAATTTGTGATTTTCAGACTTTTTAACCCATGTGAACGCTCACTGTTTGGGTCGAGTTTTTATCTAGCATAAATTCTTACGTAGGTCAATGTAAAATTACTCAGTCTTGGGGCACTTGGGTGGCTCAGTCAGTTGAGCGTCAGACTTCATGTCGGGTCATGATCTCACAGTTCATGGGTTTGAACCCCACATCGTGCTCTGCACTGACAACTCAGAGCCCGGAGCCTGCTTCAGATTCTATGTCTCCCTCCCTCTCTGCCCTCCCCCAGCTTATGCGGTCTCTCTCTCTCTCTCTCTCAATCTCTCTCTCCCTTTCACTCTCAAAAATAAATAAATAAATAAATAAACATTAAAAAAATTACCCAGTCTTACTTTGCTGCTTGGGTCCATATCTGGTGACTGGGTTTCCCTGTCTTTTACAGATGATGGAGGAGTTTTCAGTGATTAACACAGGCACCAATTCTCTCTCAGACTCCCCCTCCCTCTATCCTTCTCTCTCTCTCAGCTGCTCCATCTGAGAAAGAACCACAGACTCTGGGGGATTCTACCTCAACAGTTCAACAGAAACTCCCCATTTAACACCCTGCCATGCATCTCCATTTTTCTGCCCCTCACCACAAGAAGAAGTGAACACAGGAGAGTTTGATATTATTTGCACATAAATTTGAACCAGCATAGAAGAGTTTTTGCCCATACTCTTTACCACTAAATTTAACTGAAGGAAACAAGTAAACAAAATAGAGTGTTACTTACTGTTGGAGGAGATCACCGAGAGGACGTGAACTTGCGGTTGACCCGTAAACTGGATCTGGGTAACCAGAGGTTCCTTACCCCTTCCCTTGCCCTCAGGATGTATATTCTGTCCACTGTTCCCACAGTGCGATGTGAAACGTTTTCAACAACGAATCCTTGAGAGGGCCATGTGCTGATGAGCCCATGTGGATGGCAAATGTGACTAAAACAGCTGAAGCCACTCTAAGAGCTTTGAAGATTCGGCCGGTGGGGTGCAGCGATCTACTCATTTTCCAGGCACCCGAGACAAGTCTCATATGTAAGCTTCCTTGTTTATTACACCTGCCACCTACAAATCCGGAGCGGTCTGCCTCTGACTTCCGTCTCTCTTTGCCATCCTCCTTCCAGGTGTTGGTTTCAGATTTCATCTGGGAAGCTCCTAAAGTGTTGAAGGATTAACAATTGGCAGCCACGCAGTAGTTGGAAGAGAGGGGTCTTGAGACAGAAGCATCCATGGCGGAAAGGCTTAGCTGGCCATCCACTTCTGTGTGGGGAGGGGTGGTGCGTTCCTCAGATGCTTGTGAATTGCCACGTGAGTGCAGGGGTGACCGAAAACACCTGCTGGTCTAAGGCGTTTGTTTGAAGAAATCCACCCAGCACGCTGCGGCAAAGAAGGGCAGCAAAAAGGTTGCTTCAGGGGGCTGGCCACTGGGGTGGGCGGTTCAGAGGGACACCGGTGCCCGACTAGAGGCTGAAGCCCGAGTTTAAAAGTTGGGAGCAGAGCTGAAATTAGAGAAGGGCTTGTGTGTTCGTCCACTGTTCTGCTGGCTTCCAGGCCGGCAGACAGGGTGGAAGACCAAGAAAATTAGTTAGAGAGCTTAGTGTGCGGTTCTGCAAAGCTGGGAGGGTGCAAGCTGCTGTCGAGTCAGGGTCTGAGGGGCTGAGCTCTCGTGATTGGGTTGCTAAGAGGTGGAATCTCTGGGAAGGTGTAGAGAATTAAGAGGAGTATGTTGCAGTAATTGACGGTGAAAGAGACAAAATGCCCGGTGTCTGACCCCTAACACAAAGGAAGGCACAAAGCACAGCAGCAATAACCCCAGATACCCGGGCAGCCCCCAATTCGAGGACTGTTCGTGATGAGAGACTGTCTCCCACTGAGCTTATTGATGTCGATGCCAAGTTCCAGCACAGGTCAGGGAAAGTTCCCAGGCGTGGCTGGAGAGGCTGTGGGTTATGGGGGTCATGGCATTTCTCTGACTTGGCCCGAGGCAGAGAAAATGAGCAACATCACCCCACACACCCTGCCCTCCCACAGCACCTTAATGCTACTCAAGGGATTCAAGACATTCATGCCCTTATGCATCGTTATTCTATCCTGCAAGGAGGCTTGGCCAAATGACCGGTATCTCCCTGGGCATGTGGGACATGGGAAATCTATAAAGTACAACAAAGTCTTAGGGAGTTGGGAATGAGACAGGCAATCTATACCTCTGTCTTTGAATGCTCTGATCAGGTCACATTCAACGCAGACATGAAAGCTAAAATACTCCAGTACACCCCCAGCACCTGGTATGGGACGCTGATATTCATGCTGAGCCCAGTTGTGGGACAAGACATTTATGATGTTAGGCAATCCATTGTTGATGTGAGGAGAAATGACAAATCCTGGGAATAAGTGGCTGTGGGAAAGTCCGGAGACATGGAAGGAACGCAAAATGTCAAAAAGCTATCCCAAATGGCCATAAAATGTTCAGTATGCTGAGTTGCTGAGCCTAAGGAAAATGTCAAAAGCTGAACAAGAGGCCACACCTATCCCTACTTGTCCCTTCCAGCCCAGATGCCCCACCTGCTCTAGCAGAGGGCTCAGGAATATAGTCCTAGTCTGAGTGAGGGCCTCTCATGTCCTGAATATAGGATGCAGGCCAAGACTGCTCACCAGACCTCGTGCTGAGCTCATTAGTCATTGGTCCTCCAGGAATAAACAAAAGGGGATGGTTCTGGTGGATACTGGAACTGAATGTGCTCTAAGACAAGTTACCCTCAGAAATCTTCCGCTCCCCTCAGTGCCATCAAGGGTTATGGAGAGCAAACAATTATGGTCAGGAAGTTCTACCCCAAGAATATAGAGTTTTATCTTTCTACTACCAGAGAACATATTGGGCATTGGTAAAACTCTGCAAACTTCTATTCAGGAATTCCACCAACAGATTAGTCATCAAGCCAGTGCTCAGAGAAAGCACGAACTGGGAACCCATAAGCCGGCCACGCTTTGAAAAGTGGTAACTGTCACACAATGTAAATTGCTGGGGCGTAAGGAGATAGAATTATTATATATAATTTATATATATATATATATAGTATATATATTATATATATAATTTATAATATATTATATATAATTCATTGTCAGATTGGTTTCCATACAACACCCGGTGCTCATTCCAACAGGTGCCATCCTCGATGGCCATCACCCACTTTCCCCTCTCCCCCACCCCCCATCAACACTCAGTTTGTTCTCAGTATTTAAGAGTCTCTCATGGTTTGCCTCCTTCCCTCTCTGTAACTTTTTTTCCCTTTCCTCTTCCCTGCCCCATGGTCTTCTGTTAAGTTTCTCAGGATTCACATATGAGTGAAAACATATGGTATCTGCCTTTCTCTGCCTGACTTATTTCACTTAGCATAACACTCTCCAGTTCCATCCACGTTGCTGCAAATGGCCAGATTTCAATCTTTCTCACTGCCAAGTAGTATTCCATTGTGTATATAAACCACATCTTCTTTATCCATTCATCAGTTGATGGACATTTAGGCTCTTTCCATAATTTGGCTATTGTTGTGAGTGCTGCTATAAACATTGGGGTACAAGTGCCCCTGTGCATCAGTACTCCTGTATCCCTTGGGTAAATTCCTAGCAGTGCTATTGCTGGGTCATAGGGCAGATCTATTTTTAATTTTTTGAGGAACATCCACACTGTCTTCCAGAGAGGCTGCACCAGTTTACATTCCCACCAACAGTGTGAGAGGGTTCCCGTTTCTTCACATCCTCACCAGCATCTATAGTCTACTGATGTGTTCATTTTGGCCACTGTGAACGGTGTGAGGTGGTATCTCAGTGTGGTTTAGATTTCTATTTCCCTGATGAGGAGTGACGTTGGGCATCTTTTCATGTGCCTGTTGGCCATCTGTATGTCTTCTTTAGAAAAGTGTCTTTTCATGTCTTCTGCCCGTTTCTTCACTGGATTATTTGTTTTTCGGGTGTGGAGTTTGGTGAGTTCTTTAAAGATTTTGGATACTAGCCCTTTATCCGATATGTCATTTGCAAATATCTTTTCCCATCCCGTTGGTTGCCTTTGAGTTTTGTTGATTGTTTCCTTTGCAGTGCAGAAGTTTTTTATCCTGATGAGGTCCCAATGGTTCATTTTTGCTTTTAATTCCCTTACCTTTGGAGATGTGTCAAGTAAGAACTTGCTGCAGCTGAGGTCAGAGGTTTATTCCTCTAGGTTTTGATGGTTTCCTGTCTCACATTCAGGTCCTTCATCCATTTTGAGTTTATTTTGGTGAGTGCTTCTGCATGTTGCTGTCCAGTTCTCCCAGTGCCATTTGTCAAAAAAAAAAACTGTCTTTTTTCCATTGGATATTCTTTCCTACTTTGTCAAAGATTAGTTGGTCATACTTTTGTGGGTGTAATTCTGGAGTCTCTATTCTATTCCATTGGTCTATGTGTCTGTTTTTGTGCCAATACCATACTGTCTTGATGATTACAGCTTTGTAGTAGAGGCTAACATCTGGGATTGTGATGCCTCCCGCTTTGGTTTTCTTCTTCAACATTACTTTGGCTATTTGGGGCCTTTTGTGGTTCCATACAAATTTTAGGATTGCTTGTTCTAGCTTCAAGAAGAATCCTGGTGCAATTTTGATTGGGATTGCATTGAATGTGTAGATTGCTTTGGGTAGTATTGACATTTTAACAATATTTATTCTTCCAATCTATGAGCACGGAATGTTCTTCCATTTCTTTGTATCTTCTTCAATTTCCTTCATAAGCTTTCTATAGTTTTCAGCAAAGAGGTCTCTAAATGGGCCCACTTATATGTCTAACCAAGGAATCAGTTCAGCTGTTGGGTATGTGGGCAGCTGCCCCTATCTAGCTCATCAGGATTGCCATGGTGGGTATCACCACTACAGGGAGAGGATTGGAGAGTCGTAAAGCCCTTCATTTCGGAAAAATAAGCTAAGACGAGTATGTATCCGTCTGATATTACCAATACTGATCCAGAAGCCTGGCCTGTGACACACACTATCACTAACGCTGCACATGAATATCTTTTTCTGCCAATCAAACCACACAGGTAGTCCATTAAACTGCTGACCAGAAGAGTTCTAAAAGTACTACCATCAGATCCATGGGTGACTATGCTCAGATTTGGGAGGGGTTCGTGGAGCTCACTCTAACTTACGGACATCAGATCAGCCAGGCAGCCCTATAGTGGGAACAGAAAAATCACTCTAAACAGAAGCAATTCAACTGTACCAGAAATATAGGGTAAGTATCACCGGAATTGTCTGGTCGTTCTGTAACATTAAAGGATAGTGACTGGCTTGGCCCCGACTGGTCATGCCCCCCAGGGTTTTAGTGAGCAACCCCCCAATGGAACCCAGTGGTGTGTGGCACTCAGGGCTTCCACCCGAGTGGCTGGGCCACTATGCCCTGGGTTTCCCCTGGACACAGGGGAGAACTGGCTCCATGGCAACAAAAATTGCCAAGTTTGCTCTCCCCAAGGCCAGATGGGCATATTTTATTTTCCACTGGTGTTATCATTTGGCCACTGTCTTTGTGCCTTCCGTTGGCCTGGATGATGTTATGGCACATGTAGAAACCTAGACTAAATTCACCCAACAAGCCTGTTCACTACACAGAGCACTGAAACGTCTCCACTGAGAAAAGCTGTCCTCCACAAAAGGATGGCCTTAGACGTTACTTTTGCCGTGCAGGATGCACCTGGGCCATCATCCAAACAGAATGGTGTGTGTTCATACCTGATGCTTCTGTGCATGTGTCATCTTTATTGAGTCACATGAGAACAGAAGTGAATGCCTCTAGTGATTCGATCCCCAGCCTATGGAACTTAATTCAAATCATGAAGCTCTTGGTGGAAAAAAAAATGTTACTTATTTGGGGAATCATTATCTTAATCTGTTTTCTCTGGCCCATATAGCCAGAAAGCCACCAAATAAACCACCCTTATGCTAGTGAAACCCCTTGCTGACTGCTCAGGGCACATAGTGGAAGATGCTGGTGTATGAGATTCTAAGATTGCCATCAGGGGTGGAATGTCAGAGGAAGTCATCGAGTGGACATGACTGTGAGTCACCTACAAGCTGGGCCCAGGAAGTTACTGGCTTCCCCACCCCTGTCCCTGTCCTTGGGCTGCATGTTCTGCCTACTTTTCACACAGTGGGAACTGTCTTCAGGGACTCGGCCTTGAGGGAGCACAGTGTTGTTGTGCTGGGAGGACTGTGTTTGCGACTACTCCAGTGAAGGCCTCTCAACATTTAAGATTCTGGCAGGTGATTTCAGAGAGATACTCATTTTGCAGCCTCCTAAAACAAGCCTTGTGTGTAAGTTTTCTTGCTTATTAAAACTGTCACCCAGCAACTTGGAGTGTCCTGCCTCTTTCTCCAGGTCAACTTGCCCTCCACGTACAGGGGTCACTTTCAGATTTTACCCAAGAAACTCCCAAAGGTGCCAACCCACACTTACTATATTATAGATTTATGGATGAATGTTGTATTTTCCTTACATAATCTATATTATTCAAGCTATGCAAAATGATTATGTATTGTATCTAAATCAGAAATCAAAACAACACAATATGCGTTTCTTGAAAGGCAAGCAATTTGAAAGAAAAGGAGGAGATTTCTTATTATAACTTTCAGGGCTTCTATTATTATCTCTTCAATTTTTTGCTGGGTTATCACCTCAATCTCACAAATCCTCTCCACCCAAGACTGGGAAGTGAGCCTGGGTCATGGGAGACAGGGTTCCAATTCTCAAGTTTCTTTTGAAAATTGTTCATCCAAATATGAAATCAGAGAGCCATATGCTGGTGTCATAGTCTGCTCCTTTGTCCTAACACTGAAGTTATAATACTCGTAAGCTTCAAAGGGAAGTCTTCTTTTAACTATTATTTTTGGAATATGGCAAATATGCCTAGCTAACTATATTTGTTAAGGTTGGTATTTCAAAATGCTATCAGACCTGCGCAGTGTAAAGGCTCTTCTTCCACAGCATACAGAAATATACAAAGAGAATATACTTGTTTCTGACCAATTAGTACAGTAAGTTATTTCACGAAACACACTATTCCTTCACAAGGCAGTGTCTGCTTATTAAAAGTCATTTGTGATAAGAGTGGAATGCCAGGATTTTGAGTTTCTTAGACATATATTTAATATGTGGCAAATGTGCATCCCTAAAGATCTGCTCAATTATGGAAAATGAAATCTTGGCATTAATATAGCCTCGTAAGTATGTCTACACAAGACGGGAAAACATCTTGAAATTTTTAATGATTGAAATCTTTTGAGAACACACAAAACAAAAGGAAATTCTTGGTTAGGAAAGTAGAAATTCAGTATAATTTAATAGCTGCTTCACTGAATGGTCAACATGAGGACAACTTTATGAACCTCTCACTTGGAACAATGTTAAAGATGAAAATATAAAAGGTGATATTACTCTAACTTCTTTTTTTTAATTTCTTTTAATTTTTAAAGTTTATTTCTTTATTTTGAGGGAGAGAGAAAGAGAGAGGAAGAGAGAGAGGTGCGAGTGAGGGAGAGGCAGAGAGAGAGGGAGAGACAGAATCCCAAGGAAGTTTTGGGCTGTCAGGTCAAAGCCCAACCCTGGGCTAGAACTCACAAACCGTAAGATCGTGACCTTAGCTGAAGTCAGGTGCTTAACCAACTGAGTCACCTAGGCGCCCAACTCTAACTTCTTAATCTAACTTTCCTTCTCAGCAAATAAAAACCATTTTGTTAAAAATCTATCAGGATTTCAACATTAATCTAAACAACCTTTCCTTTAAGATTGAAAATCTATTTTTTTTACCACCATGCTTACCAGTTATCACCTTTCCTTGTTTGCACTTGTAATGTTTGTGTGTACATATATAGAAGTACTCCTATTTTCTGTGTGTTTGTGTTACATTTTATAATAGATTATAAGCTCTTGGATAACAGAATTTAAGTATTTTCCATGCCCATATCGTATGGAGTTCACCATGGTGCTTTGTCATCAAGAACTATTTTCACAATAAGATATAATTCCATTACGTGTCCACTAGGAAGAATATGCTATGTGTAGATAGAAATAAAACCAAATAAGATGCTATCACGTATGATGTGATAGCATTTCTTTGGATGTGCTTTTTGAACTCTTGAATTTCCACAGCAGCATTTAGTCACATTCAGAAACTATTACTCAGTAAAGTTTGATTTCATTCCTACATTACAACTTATAGAAATAAAGAATTTCGTTGAATTACAGAAGAAGCGTAAGAGAGGAAAGAAAGCATGAACTAAAAACAATCCTTCTGTCTTGTTGACACAAAAGTGAATTCCCACTTGGGAACTGAGATGAAAAAAAAACTCTATTATGGTTTACATCTGGATTACAGTTGAACTTCCCACAGTTTTTTTTTTTTGTTTGTTTTGTTTTGTTTTTATTTGTTTTTAGAGAGACAGGGAGGGCAAGTGGGAGGGGCAAAAAGAGGGAGAGAGCGAATCTCAGGCAGGCTCTGTGCTGTCAGTGCAGAGCTTGATCCCACAACTGTGAGATCATGACCTGAGCTGAAATCAAGAGTAGGATGCTTAACCCACTGAGTCACCCCGGTGCCCCTCAACTTGCCAAGTTTTATCTAACACTGTATCAACAGTGCCTCAAACAGAGTCTGGTAAAGAATAGTTTTTGGTAAGTATTTGTTGAATGAAGATCCCAATGATTTTATTGAACAAAAGAGGTATCATTCATATTTCTCTGTTAAATAGCTCAAGAATACTGGCAGATGTTTGGAGATTTTAGCATTACCAACCTCCACTTCTCTGTCCATCTCTGAAAAATGGGTGGGGTGCTAACATAATTTCCTTTACAATGGCATGAATTTGAACTCAATGGGTATGCTCATTCTTGATTTAAAATAACATTTCATGTTTCCTTTTATAGTCTTCAAAAGACAAATGAGTTAGATGAAGCTTCCTATAATGTATTTATTTAATAAACTACTTATATACCCATAAAATAGCAGGCACGTTATAAAAGTACTAAGTGTTTAAAGAAAGTTAATAAGGGTTTGACCTAGTTTGGTGGCCAAGCTCTCTGCCTCATCTAATGGAGATTAAATTGGAAATTGAAGAATGAGTAGCCAATGTTTAACTTTGGTAGGTGTGGGAGTGTGTATGTGTTGGAAGGGTAGGGAAAGTTTGTACACCAAAGCTAATTGGCAGGGCAAGAGTCTCACAACTGGCATGATGTATTCAGGGAACAGAAAGAAGCCAGTGTGATTGGAAAGGAGAGAATATGGCCTAATGCAAGTATAACGTTAACAAAGTGCATAGTAGCCAGATATGAAAGGCTTTCCAGTTGGTAGCAAAAATTATTACTCTTCAAAGAAGAGAAAACCATTAAGTATTGCAACACTTTCCTCAAGAAACAAGATCTTGTTGGGGCGCCTGGGTGACTCACTTGGTTAAGTGTCCGACTTCGGCCCAGGTCATGGTCTCACGGTCCGTGAGGTTGAGCCCCGTGAGTTCGAGCCCCACATCGGGCTCTGTGCTGACAGCTCAGAGACTGGAGCCTGTTTCAGTTTCTGTCTCTCTCTCTCTCTCTCTTTGACCCTCCCCTATTCATGTTCTGTCTCTCTCTGTCTCAAAAATAAGTCAACGTTAAAAAAAATTTTTTTGAAAAAAAAAAAAAGAAACAAGAGTTTGTGTATTCACTGTGTTATAAGGCCCAATGCCTCACTCAATGTTGCAAAATCCTCCCTTCTCTCTTACCAAAAGGCGATCGTTGGAGGAATGCCTTGTGCCACAACTGCGTTCAAAAGTCTCTAATTTCAATGTTATGCAACTATGATGTTATACCAAACTGAGTTCGAGATGTGTTGTTTTGAATGCATGCAGATATTCTTTAAAATGAGAAAAAAAATCTGTTTAATAAAAAAGGAGCCATGTGATTAAAACACAAATCACAGTAAGAAAAATGAGACACCCACGCAGTAAGGACTGTTGTAGTGAGTAATTGAAAATATACATGAGTTGCCTATTAGACATGAGCTGAATAGTGTCAATTGATATTGACAAAGTCTCTCTTTCCTAAAAGTAGACTGGTGACTTTGGGCTAGGTCTTGAGATTCTGCACTCTATGCATTCTAGATTCCAGGTGTTTTCCTTGGGCTAATTCTCAGGACATCCTCTCCCCCTCTTTAGTTTTCTTCCCAACACATCTTAGGTTGGACTCTCTGTTGGCCCTAGGAGAACTAATTCTGATTAGGATCCCCTTGTTTCAGAACAACTGCTTAGCAACATCTAGTGTGGCTCAGAGACTGGACGCTGTCACTGACTCTCAAAACAGCTGCATCTAGGTTTGAGCTGGATGTCCTTCCTTAAGTTCTACCATGATTTATTCACCTGGGGTGCCTGGGTGGCTCAGTTGGTTAAACATCCAACTCGATTTCTGCTCAGGTTGTGATCTCACGGTTGGTGAGTTCTAGGCCCACATCAAGCTCCACATCAGGCTCTGCACTGACAGGTGGAGTCACCTTGGGAATTCTCTCTTTCCCTCTCTCTGCCCCTCCCCTGCTCATTCTCTCTCTCTCAAAGTAAGTAAATAAACATGAAAAAAAGAAGTCATAGCCACCTGAAAAATGATAATATCTTTATCGCACATTTAGGTGAACTCCTATCTAACACTCTCAAAGGCATTCTCAATTCAATAGAATCCTCTTCTAAAAATAAAATATAAATCTCTCAATTGCTTACTTAATGAGACAAAGGAGACAGTACCCTTCAGTTAGATCCATAAAATGGGTTGCAAATATTATTGAAGAGATAAAAATGTTCTTAATTTGTTACCAGTATGAGGCTACCCAGCTATGGACTGATTAGCTGTCACCATTCAATTGTCCCCAGTATGTACCAAACACACTCACCATCTCTCTCATTCCTGTATTTATTTTGCTATATTTCTGCAATTATAACCAAATTTCAGTGACCTTTCCCTTTCCAGTGGCAAATCCACACATCTACCAAGGCTACTTAAACAGAAGTTGTTCAACTTTTCTTCTGCAAAAAGCCAGACAGTAGGTTTATTAGGATTTCATTCCATATGGACTCTTCCCAACTGTTAACACCTGTCATTATAGGGCAAAGCAGCCACCAACCATTTATAAAGGGCTGAGCATAGCTGTTTCCCAATTATACTTGATTTCTAACAACAGAGAGAAAAACAGATTTTGCCTGCAGGGTTTAGTTACGTGGAAATATTTTAAAATATGATTTGAGAGACGTCCTTTCTTCTCCCCTATCTCAGCCATGTGCCAGTATTATATTTCAGGCATATGATTAAACCCTACTTTTAAATTACGCGCATATTTTTATCCCACATTTTAGAAAAGAAAAAAAAGCCTATTTTTAGTGTCAGGCAGCCTCTACGAGGAGTCACCTAAAAAATACTGGAATATGTATTTTCCATATGTGTCAACCCATTCACGGTTCATGTGTTGCTAGGGTGCTCCTATGTATTCAAGTTTCCAAATGTTAGGTGTGCCCACAGGACACCTGGAGAGAGAAACGAGTTGTAAGAGGCAATGATTGCAGCTATGCAAATGGAATCTTCTTTGGGCAAATATTTAAGAATGTGTTTTCTATTGTTCTCCTTCACATCTATTTGTTGGCTCACAACCTCTTCAGGAGCTTCCCAGGTATCATCTGAAATAAGTCCCCATACGTGGAGGGCAGAGAGAGACCAAAGAAAGGGGCAGGTCACTCCACGTTGATAGATTGCAAGTTTTAAGAGGCAAAGAGCGCTTACAAATGAGGCTTGTCTTGGGCAGCAGCAAGATGAGTGGATGCTTAAAAGTTTATGAAGAGGACCCAACTGGATTTAGTCATGTATACTGTGCAGGTGTTTAACAACACATCGCTACCTCAAGGCTATATCCTTGGGGCAGCCTCTAGGCGCTGGAACAGTAAGTGGAACCACATTCCAAGAACAGGGGAGGGGGTGAGGATCCCCCCAGTGCTGGGGTCCAGCGCCCAGCTCTGGCGGTCACATCTTCCTCGACACCATTTAATTCAATAAAGCTCAAGAGCTGATGTTCAGAAAGTGATACAATGGACATTTTACTATCAAAAAAACCACACATTAATATAAAAGAGTTGCAGCCTGTGTTTACCATTAATGGCATGGTTGAAAGTGAGAGATTTTAGAGAAGATGAGGATATCTTGGATGTGAGGGAAGAGAACGATACTTTTTTTTTCTCTCTTTTTTGTATCCCCTGCAGGGCAAAATATAAAACTTGGTATGTTTTACTAGTTCAAGAGTGCCGAAAGCTTAATTAACAACAGCACTACTTTAACTCCATATTTTTAACGTTATTTCTTACCTTCGGCAACATTAAAGCTACTTATATATCTTTAAAAAAAACGTGCAGTCACCGAGCATGCACATAAATATATCATTGTCATTTTGTAGAGTAAGGACCACTGATATCTCCTAAAACTCACAGGTGAGATTTTTCTGCCCCACAGGTTACGGGAGTCAAAGATCCAGCCAGCTGTATTATCTATCCCATTCCGCTGACTGAAAGAGTAGTTATAAGAGGTTAGAGTAGACAGTTTGCCATAAACACTTTCTCCCAAATCTTAAGAGTTTCCACTGTAAAACTTAACGATGCTTCCTTCTATCTTCACTGTTTCAGAGAACTGTGTAAGTTAAGTCAAACTTGAAGTTCCCTTTGTTGTAAGATAAATACTTGTTATGTGGCCCTCTAAGGGAACAATGGTCTGTGAGTTATTTGAGAGAATGCAATTACTTTCACATATTAAGTTGCAGAATTGAAGTGATTTACATTCTTATCAGAATGATTTTTCCTTATGGTCCTCATGGCCTGTGTAACCAAGGGCAAAATGATCAGAATAATTTAATAAAAAAAATTAAAACATTAAGAATTATATATTTCCTATCTTGTATTTTAAAAATTTTTAACATTTATTTATTTATGAGACAGAGAGAGACAGAGCATGAACGGGGGAGGGTCAGAGAGAGGGAGACACAGAATCTGAAACAGGCTCCAGGCTCTGAGCTGTCAGCACAGAGCCCTACGTGGGGCTCGAACTCACGGACCGTGAAATCATGACCTGAGCCGAAGTCGGCCGCTTAACCGACTGAGCCACCCAGGCACCCCCTCTTGTATTTTAATAAAAATGTTAAATTTTCTTCACGACTAGTTTCTCAAAATATTTATGGTTAATTATGTGCTATCATATAATTATATACACAAATTGTGGCAAATGGTATTTCCCTAATGACATATCAATACTATAAATATGAAAATTGTAGATGAACCACAGATGTTTAACCAGTGAGAATATATTTTATTTTAGAGATAAATTTAAACCGTGTCGAACTTTCAAGGCCTTTGAAGTACTCTGGAGTATATGGATTTGGGTTTCAAAAATATGACATTTTCAGTGTTAGGGAGGAATTTTGAAGGATTAAATCACAATATGAACTTGCTTGGAGGCATAGAAGGAAAGAGACACAGAAGCTATAATAATTTTGCATTCAGTCCCTCTTTGTCATTTCAATTTCTTTTTTACACTTTTATTCTGTATTCAAAACTTTTGCCCTGACAACTAGACATATAAGTAAAGATTAAGGAAAACCCACACAATAGCTGGATTTGTCTTTCCTTTGCCTCCACCCTTCCCTCCCTGTTGTCTCCTCATTATTTGTAAACTTTACTGGTTGGTAACAAGGTCAGTAGGATTAGTTCCGGGGCCAGGTGACCCAAGCAGCACATATAACCTCTTTACTCCTCTGCTTGACTTGGAAAATACTGAAATATTTACTGACATTCAAAGGCATGAATCTCTTAAAAGTCCCACCTTGCAAATGGTCACCTTGTAAAGGGAAGGATTGAAGATGCTCTATTTTCATCCATGACATAACTCCGGGACTCTCATATATATATTGTTATAGCTTTCTGGCTATGTAAGGAGGTGACAGGAGACGTGCATTTGTTTATTTCGGAACTAAAGTTTTGACATAGCAACTCCCACTTGTAGAATTTCAGGTCATCAGCCTCAAATGCCACAAAAAGCAATAGCTACAACCTGCTTTACAAAAGAGTTTGAATTATTTTTCCCAGGTTCATTTAAAATTTGGCTAGCTACCCTGGTTTCCTTTGCCATAATATTCATGCAGGTAAAATTACTGCCAGTAATCATATGTATTGCATTTAATAGGCTAGTCTTATTTGCTACAATAATTATAGTTGTGCTCCTAAAAATATGAAATTGCCCAGGAACACATTATTAAACAAACTAGGTGGGGGCGGGGAAGTGGTTAAAAGCTAGTGAGATTTGCACTTAAAAGCCAGACATTTGCCTCATAACAAAAATAAAAATATTAGAATAATTTAGAACATGTTAAGCCATCATCTTTAGTTTGCATTCCGAGTTTATATTCTAAGTGAAAAAAGAGAAAATTAAAAAAAAAATGTCTTTGAGGGCAGTTGCAGTATGGATTTTTTATAATGTGTATTTTATGTTACCTTGCTAGGTAATCATCTTATCATCCAGTATATAATCTTAAAATAGAAGGATCAAAGTCACAGTTAGGGGTGATAAAGGTGAGTGGTGGCTGCCACATTCTAGTGTAAGACCGAGTTGCTTCTGGGGCCAAACCTGCTGCATTCTTTATGATAACATATCCTGTTGACAAGGGGAATGTTTTTGAGCTTCTTCAATCTTGTCAGTTACAAAACCCAAAATGTATCTCTCCGGCTGGAGTATCTTTACATTTCCATGCATTAGGCACTTGATTTCAACAGGAACTCATTACCGAAACAATAGCTGCTCTTTTAAAAGAGATGTGTCCTCATCCCCAAAGGCAAGGGAATTAAAAGCAAAAATGAACTACTGGGACCTTATGAAGATAAAAAGCTTCTGCACAGCAAAGGAAACAACCAACAAAACTAAAAGGCAACCAACGGAATGGGAAAAGATATTTGCAAATGACATATCGGACAAAGGGCTAGTATCCAAAATCTATAAAGAGCTCACCAAACTCCACACCCGAAAAACAAATAACCCAGTGAAGAAATGGGCAGAAAACATGAATAGACATTTCTCTAAAGAAGACATCCGGATGGCCAACAGGCACATGAAAAGATGTTCAGCGTCGCTCCTCATCAGGGAAGTAAAAATCAAAACCACACTCAGATATCACCTCACGCCAGTCAGAGTGGCCAAAATGAACAAATCAGGAGTCTATAGATGCAGGTGAGGATGTGGAGAAACGGGAACCCTCTTGCACTGTTGGTGGGAATGCAAATTGGTGCAGCCATTCTGGAAAACAATGTGGAGGTTCCTCAAAAAATTAAAAATAGACCTACCCTATGACCCAGCAATAGCACTGTTAGGAATTTACCCAAGGGATACAGGAGTACTGACGCATAGGGGCACTTGTACCCCAATGTTTATAGCAGCACTCTCAACAATAGCCAAATTATGGAAAGAGCCTAAATGTCCATCAACTGATGAATGGATAAAGAAATTGTGGTTTATATACACAATGGAGTACTACGTGGCAATGAGAAAGAATGAAATATGGCCCTTTGTAGCAACATGGATAGAACTGGAGAGTGTTATGCTAAGTGAAATAAGCCATACAGAGAAAGACAGATACCATATGGTTTCACTCTTATGTGGATCCTGAGAAACTTAACAGAAACCCATGGGGGAGGGGAAGGGAAAATAAAGGAGGTTAGAGTGGGAGAGAGACAAAGTATAAGAGACTCTTAAAAACTGAGAACAAACTGAGGGTTGATGGGGGGTGGGAGGGAAGGGAGGGTGGGTGATGGGTATTGAGGAGGGCACCTTTTGGGATGAGCACTGGGTGTTGTATGGAAACAATTTGACAATAAACTTCGTATATTGAAAAAAATAAAATAAATAAAAATAAAATAAAAATAAAACAGACGTGTCTAACAGCACACCCACGTGCAAAACCCCAAAAGGGGGAATGCCCTACTGCTACTCTTTGAATGCTACTCCCATTTTCATGGTAAGTATCCAGAAACACAGCAATTTTCCCTTGACTACCAGACCACAGAGATTACAGGCACTTGTAGTAAACCATAACTCATTTGCTGTGTGTAAACGACAGGGGAGTGGGTCCCACTAATATACTTCTCTAAGTGTAGCTTTCCTCTGTTGAGATCTTGGGACGGTCCCTTCTGGAGTTTAGGAGATGGGAAATCACAAGCAAGTCATACATCAATTCAGATCTACACACATTTGGCAAATAGCATACATTAAGACGTAGAAGTAATAAAACAATACAATAAAACATTGTGACATTTTAATCTTTCTTCGCTAAGTTTTACTCTGAGCCTTAGCAGTTAAAGTTAAGTGCTTGGGGGTTAAGGTATAGCTGCCAGGAGATCCTGTTATCTCCTGGCTAGACTGCTGAGAATGAACAGGTGGAATTGGAGCGGGAAAGGCTAGGTGAAGGATCTAACACAGGCAGACACTTTCTCCCTCCCTCTCCGTTGATTCTTTGCCTCAGAGTTTGTTTTCATCCATGTAGCGTATCTCAGCATCTGCAACGCTCAGGGCTCAAAGGATAATTGCCCTGCCCCCTCACATTCTACCTTACATTTCTGGGCACCTGAGATACCTCTGCATCCAGCATCCACAAGAGGGTGAACATTTGGATGCCTTCTCTCCTTGAAATTTCCAAGCGTTTTCAAATTTACAGTGATATCTCGGCCCCACCCCTAACCGTGAAAGCAGCTGAGGTTTAGGTAGAAGAGTGGCAAGTGGTCTGGGGAACATGAAGAAAGTTATCTCTGTGCTAGTAACTGAGACACATTTCAGGAAGGATAGCAGCTGCTCTACCCAGAGTCTTACTTCAGCTCTAGAAATCACCAAGTAGCCATTTCCCTTTCCGTATGAAGGCAAGAGCAAACACAGAAATCAACAATCAGGTTGCTTATGGTCACCCTACTCTCCCGCACCCGGCTGGCTACTGTCTCCTGATTCCTCCTTAATAGAAAACAAATGGAGAAAACCATGTATTGTCCATCAGCCAAACAGTGTGGTCAATAAATTTGCTGTCAATTTCAACTGGCTTGTGGGTCCTCATCTTTCTTGTCTAGGAAGTCACATTTCTTATAGGCCTCCAACTTTATCACCAAATTGATAAGTGTTTCTATCTATATTTATTTATTGTATCCTGACAGTTAAAACTAGGTTTATGTATCAGATGCCAAAAGATTATTTATATACAGAGTATTTTAAAACAGGTTTTATATGCCTTATTTCTACCTTAGGGCAATACGATAAGGACAGAAATCACTCCATACATATAGAAGGTATCTATAGTACAGGAGAGGGACGCCAAAATTATAAATCTCAAACTTATAAAGGGCAACTTGTACATATTCCTTCTTCCCATCTTGAGAGGAAGACAAACTTGTTCGGTCTGAGGCAAGCAAATACTCTATGGGAAGCGAAGGGAAAAGTCCGTAAATTGATTCAACTCTTTGGAATGTAAATGAATGGGTCAGGTTTTTGGGTTTTTTTTAACTTCTTTTTTAATGTAAATGAATGGATCTTAATGTGATTAATTTATAACTTTCCTCAGGGTGTTCCATTGTGGTGAATTTCAAGGTTTGTTTGCCACTTACTCATTTTTCTAAAAACCAAGGTTACTAGGAATGCCATGCCATGCAACACCATGAAAATTTTCATATTTTTTTTCTACCACAAATTGATTTCTATGATGATAACATTATGCATATTGCAAAGAATAACTTTTTTTAGCAAAGAATTATCAAGCATATAGTATGCGCCAACATAGAGAATAAAGCAATAAACGAGAAGAATAATGCCTTGCCCTCATGACATTATAGTGGAATAGAAAAGAAAAAAAAACAGATGGGAAAACAAGTAAAGCAGATGATTAAAGTTAATGATAATAGTTAATGATTAAAGCTAAGAAGAAGAAATAATTAGAAAATTAGAGCTAGAAATTGTGGGGACTTTGCGACTTCAGAAAGGATGTCCAAAGAAGGTCAAACGGCACTAGAAGAAAGGACCTAAAGGTAAGGGGGTAAACTGAGGTTAACAGAGAGAAGATGATCAGGTTGCAAGACCAGAAAGAACTGAGGCCTTGTAGTGGGGTCATGCTTGGCCTATTCAAGGAACATCAAGGACAGTAGTATAACTAGGACAAGCAAGCGGGAGAGAGAATTCAAGGCAAAGTTACACTGATTCTGACTAACTATATTTGTGAACATGTTAGTAGGTAAGTTCATTTAATATATAATGATCGCTAATACATTGCATATGTTACCAAATAAAATTAGAGAAAGTGTCACAGAAGGATTGGAGACTGCACTCCTTCTATAGAGGTAAGTGAATTTTATATACTGACAGAAGGATTTGCACAGCAATTCACGCAAAGGCTTTGTGATCAAGTCCCCTAAGTAATTGCCAAAGTCATTCTTCTCTTCCTCTGTATAGATAGTTATAGTTGGACACATGACTCCCCAGCTAGATTATATTCCCTATATTTCGTTATAACTAGGTGTGGCCATGTAGCTAAATTATCAAAAAAAAAAAAAAAGAAAAAAAATATGGCCGTTAAATAAGTCTTGAGCAGAGGAAATGTGCTATTTCTCAGATCTTCCACCATCTTGAATCTAAAACTTGCAAGAGCTACTTCCTCTCCCCCTCCCTTCCACCCTATCTCCCTCCATCCTTTACTTTTTCCATTCTTTCTTTACTTCATTCCTCCATTCATTCTTACTTTTCTTTCACAAATTATTCCTATACTTCTTCATGCCAGGCACTTCACTAGCTGTTGGAGATTCAATTATAAACCAAACTAGAGTCTCCCCTACAAATAATGGGTCTTACAGTCACATATATGAATAGCTCATGATAAAAGAATCACAGATATAAATGTTACTTTGCAACAATTTAAGTAATGAAAGAGGGTATAAATACAAACAAAGTAAAATGGTACTCTAGCATATTGTTTAAGAATTCTGTCACTTTCTGTAACTTCATAGCTGCATAAACTTAAGTAAGTTACTTAAACATTCAACATTTTGGCTTCTATTAAAAAAGATTATGAAGAGCGTCGCTTGGGTGGCTCAGTCAGTTTATCATCTGACTCTTGATTTCCACTCAGGTCATGATCCCAGGGTTGTGGGATCAAGCCCCACCCTGGGCACTGCACTGAGTGTGGAACCTGCTTGAGATTTTTCTCTCTCTCTCACTCTCTCTCTCTCTCCTTCTGCCATTCTCCCATGCTCATGCTCTCTCTCTCTCAAATATATATATTTATATGTATATATATATATTTATATGTATTTACATATATATTTGTATATATGTATATATATGTGTATATATATGTGTGTATATATATGTGTGTGTGTATATATATATATATATATATATATATATATTCAACTCTTTGGAATGGAAATGATTTTTTCTTACTTTTTTAATGGAAATGAATGGGTCTTAATGTGATTAATTTATAACTTGCCACATATATATATATGTATATATATATGTATGTGTATATACATATAAGCAGTTCACATAGAGCCTAACATACAACAAGCTCTTAACAAATGCTAGTAGTAGTGATTGCAAATAATTTTAAATGGTTTAAGGGTGATGATTATGACACATGATAAATTTATGTAAAATACTTGCTGCATTTTCTGATACATAACAAGAGCTTAATAAATTTAAGCTATGGATATTTTGAATTACTCATGAACTGACTGTGGCAGAGTCATCACTGAAGTCTTCCTGAGGATATAGTGATGTACTCACAACATAAGAGTAAGAGTGTAAAGCAATGTGTGGAAAGTGCTGTTCAGAAAGTAGGGTAGCATGTGCAAAGGCCATGTGTCTAGAGACTATAAAGAACATTAAAGGAACAAACCCCTCCCCCCCAAAAAGCAAACAAACAAAAAAACCTAGTGTGTTAGAAGTACTGAGAATGAAGGGAGTAGGGGACAATTGGAAATGGAAAGATAAGTAGAGGACAGGCCACAAAGGGACTAGTAGGTACTTTTAAATATATATGCTTTTGAGTTGATTATTTGCAAACTCAAATACTTTTGACCAATGGGCGAGACGTGTGACTGTGTGAAGAACCTAAGCAGAAGGTGATAGGAGGTGTGGCATTTCTCTGGGCACCACTTAAATAAGTTATATTCAAGGACTAGGGTTGTCAACTTCCATATCCCCCTTCTAGGATGAATCATGAGGATAAACCCTTGACTATCCACTCGATTTGTTGTGGAAAGAAAAAGAAAAAGAGAATTCTAGGTAATCATCTGCTCAGTTAAAAAATAATGACTTCCTATCAAGATTTCTATAAAAATTAGTATCATTAATTTGCAGTGATAAAGAGCCTATAGATCTTCGTATATCATTATTATGAAGTAACGCCCATGAAACTTACTGACAGTATTATCACGAGTCCATATTAACTGTGAATAGGATTGAAAAGGGTAACATTGAAATGAGATTCCAGTATATTTCTTAATATCAAGATTTGTCAGTGAAAAAGAGCTATTGTGTTACTTAGTACTTTTAGTACTTAAAGATCCTAACACAATACATTGTCATTTGCATAAACATGATCACTTAAACAAACAAACAAAAAAATCAGAATTGAAGCATTATACTCTTTCTCAAACTAAGGTCAGAAAGAATATACTTTAATAAAGTATACTTTATGTAAAATTTAAGGAATCATTGCATTCTCCTAATGTCAGATCAAATAAAGTTGGCCAATGGTAGGAAGTGCTTAATATTTAAAACATCTCTTTAAAAACTATTTGGTGATCACCTAAAATGATACCTTCTTCTAAACTAAAATGACACATCCAGTATTGTAGAATAACCCCAGGGCACCACAACACTGGACATAATCAAGTAGAATATTTAACAAGTCAGCAAATGCCATGTTCCTGGGTACCAGTAGAAAAACCGAACCTTCAGAGATGCATACTTTACGAATCTTAATAATGTGTAGAACAGGAACTACAAATCTAAGACTGGTCAACAGGAAGTATCAAACAAGCCTGAAAGCCTTGGAAAACTTAAGGCCTTTGGAGAAATTAACCTATTTGGGGCAAGAGTAAACAACTACTTAAAGGTGGGAAACCAGTTCCCCAAGAAAAAGGGCACCTTTGACAGTAAGATTCCCAGAGAGACCTATCTAGAGGAAGTTATGGGCACAGAAACTGACTCTAGGTTTAGATCAATGAGAAGCCCCTTAGTACATTCACAGCTATGTCTTTCCCAGTTTGAATGATTGAAGGCAGGAGTAACCTGAAAAGTACTTTTTGAATAGCACACACTCTGATGTTGAGGATCATGGATTTCAAGGGCTTTGAAAAAATAACAATATGAGAAAATTTCCCTACTATTATTCTGGTCACTTTGAGCTTTGAGTTTACATTTTCCATTATTTCAAAGTGGAACTAAAACAAAACATAATTTTTTTTTTTAAATTGGCCATTTCCAGGCTAAGCAAAAAAAAAAAATCAATTTGTGGTTTACAATACCTCATAAAAATTTAGGGGAAAGATAGATGGATATACCTTTTAAACAATTAGCAAATAAGTTGGAAAATTGTTTTTGTTTCCAACAGATTATTGGTTTTAGTGTAACAGTTTAATTTTGTCTAGATGTACCATGGTTTAATTTTAGGTTCGTTGAAATAGTTATTGAAACAACAGGTTTTATTGCTTTTATTTATATGAAAGCCTGCTTCACAGAAAGGGCCATTAAAATGACAACTATGTTTTTTTTTTCAATGTGAATTTAATCTGAGACTCTGAGTTGCATAATTTTTCCAGTTTGAGAGCATTTTCTACTGATATATCTTATAAGCAAGTTATCGTTTAGGAACAGTGAATTTATTTTAAATTATTTTATTGAAATAATATGCTGCTAGATGTGACACCCTGAACATTTCATGCACGGAACAATGCTATATTTACCACAGTGAGAATAACCATGCAAAAATTATATATTTGTGTGGTGATTTGCACTGTGAGAGATATAGCATTGTTCCATACATGCAGTGATCAGGGTATCACATGAGATTGTAAAAATTGTTATAATTAGTATTTGTTACAATAGATTTGGTCATTACAATGGTAGCATAATAAAATTGTCAGAGATCTAATGTAAAATATAATTAATTTTAATTATCATGATGGCTGTTGTTAATACATTTGGAAATCGATAGAACCTGGACAAAAACAATAATTACAAATGTTGCCACAAGGTACAATTTTTAGTTTGTGTTAAAATATGTCATTAAAATTTACGTGCTACCTATGCCTACTGGACTGATAAACACCATCGTCAACTGATTTGTCTCTATGGTTTATGTTTATGGCTTCTATTCAGACAGATTAACAACTTGCATCTTGATTGTGCTACAAGTTCCCATTCTCCGCGCAAGAGCCGATGCAAAAACACTGAAGGAAAACAATGTTGGTTCGATGCAAACTTGATGTGAGACAGCCAACCAGACACAGGCATCATGGATTTTTTAAGTAGGGAGTTTAAGTACGAATATGAGTTTCTCCTGGATCCTACCATCTAATCAGGTATAAGATTAAATATTTGGTGGAGGGTATTTTTGTCTCTCCACATGTTTTCTGTGATAACGCAGAATCGGGGCCAATAATGGTTGTGGCATCAGTAATGTCAACAACAGCATGACTGAAACAAAGTGCACATGAGAAATGTGGCAGAGAAAAATGAAAGGATCTGGGTTTGCAGGTGATGTAAGCATTTGGAATTAGCCTAAAGTCAGGAGACCATTAGAAGTGCTTTAAACCAGAGTACATGGTGAAGATCACTTTGGCAACAGTGCGGAAGGTGAATGTGAAGGCGTCAGGGACAGAAACTGAGCCATGGTGGAGCAGCAGTGTTGGAGGCAAAGTGCCAGATGTGTATGTAGAAGACATGATGGGGTGACTTATACAAGAGTGGAGGAATGGAGAGGTGCCTGGGTGGCTCAGTCGACTAAGCGTCTAAGTCTTGATTTTGGTTCAGGTCATGATCTCACAGTTCATGAGATTGAACCCTGCACTGTCAGTGCAGAGCCTGCTTGGGATTCTCTCCCTCGGTCTCTCTCTCTCTGCTTCCACCCCCCACTTGCAGTCTCTTTTTTTCCTCAAAATAAATAAGTAAACATTAAAAAAAAGAATGGTGTATTAGAGAAAACAAGGAAGGGAGCAGCCTGGTCTGCAGAAACTAACGATTCCTTTCTGATGATTTGGTGACTGGTGTAACCATCATCTATCTTATCAGGAGTGTTTAAGAGGAGAATATTTCCTCTCTCATGTATTTTTTAATGCTTTATTTATTTTTGACAGAGAGAGAGTGTGAGCAGGGGAGGGGCAGAGAGAGAGGGAGACACAGAATCCAAAGCAAGCTCCGGGCTCTGAGCTGTCAGCGCAGAGCATGAAGTAGGACTCGAACCCGTGAACCCAACCATAAGAAGCGTGAGATCATGACCTGAGCCAAAGTCAAAGTCAGACGCTCAACCACCCAGGCGCCCCATCTCTCATGTATTTTCATGAAACATTTTATCCTGAGTGTTCTGAAAGGCAATTTCATGTTCATCATCTAAATCTCAGTGGAGATAAATGGGAGGCGCTATCGTGTATCACCTGGTACAACATCTCATCCTGTTATTGTTCTAATTACATGAGTGAAGAGCTTAATGTACCATAAAATCCCAGCACATAGAGAGCAACATCACCAGTTTGCTATTCAAATAGGATTTTTAGAGTGGTTTTACCTATGACTTTTAAATTAAAACCTAATGTGCTTTCATCTTCAATTAAGTTCAATTGCCAAGTATAATTGACCATGGTAATGTAACGAGCAACTTGAGGACATTCAAACACCACACATGCTGTACCCATTTTTAAATGGGTTTCGCTCATTTCATGGAGCTTTTGGCCTAGAAATCACTCCATGAAAGAATCTAGTTCAATCCTTTTTCTGACAGGAGGAGAAAGAATCATGAAATACAGAGAGATGCTCGGGAAGTACAAAGTACAACCAGGGGGAAGACTAAACCCAGCCCTTCATGTATCAAGGTCAGGCTTAAGCCTTGCCCAGTGGACGTTGTTCCTAGAATTCATATTAATTAACTAGCATCTCATTGACCTCCCTTCTCCCCTTCACTCCCCATCACTCAGTTAATACCTCCTTCTCATTCTTTCATCTGGCTATCTGGCTAGGAGCAATTAGCAGCTGACCCAGAATATGTCATCACTGCATTATTAAAATGAGAAGGTTCAGGCAGGAAAGAGTAAAACTGATACTTACACTTGGAAAACGTGGGTGAGAGAGACAGGGAGGGAATCTTGTTACTAATATAATTGCACAGAAAGGAAAGCTAAAAACTGAGGTGTGCTTTAGGCAAGAGGAACATGGGAAGTAAAAATGTAGCTAAATTTTACCACACCAAATCATTACCAATTTGAAAATTTTTCAAAGAAAGCTTTGTTTTGTTCATTCTCTCTGTTATATGATTTTTTTTTACGTTTAACTCTCTGATCTTATCTTTATTATTTTCTTCTTTTTATATTCTGCGGGTACCTTTTGGTGTTTTATCCTAACTTTTGAGGATAGATGGTGTTTTCATTAATTTTCACATTTATTATTTTTAACTATTACTGATAAAATTTGACACCTCTTTTATCTTCACGCTGCTTTATCTTATACCACATGTTGTCACTGGTATTTTCTGGGATAATTCAGTAAAATACATTTCTAATTTTATTGTGGGTTTATGACTTGTGGATTATTTTGGCATTTTATTTATTAATTTCCAAATGTGTGGAAATATTTTAGTTATCCTCTTATTAGTTATTTCTCACCTAATTTATGGACGAGGAACACATTTCAACATTTTGAAATTTGTTACTTTTTCTGGTTGTTTTATTAGCTACTGAAGAATCTTTAGCTGGTTTTGTGGGTTTGTCTATTTTTCATGCTATGCTGTACATTACTGAGTTAGACACTTTGAAATTGTATTTATTTATTACATGTTTGTGATATCTTCTTGGGAATTAATCTATTAGCAGTATGAAATATTTCATTTATGCATTTGTGAATTATGCATTTTTGCCTTAAGGGCAACTTGATTTTAATATAGCTATATGTTGATATTTGCATGGAATAGCCCTCTACATTATTTTACTTGCATACTTTATGCTTTTGTTTTGATATTTCTTTTCCAATGAGTTTTCTTTTCTATTCCAAGAGTCTTTTTGTTTTTTAAATTGGTACAGACAGTCACTTCCAATTAGTGTAATTTTGATATGTGTAGGTGTAAATCTGTCATTTTAAGATGTGCTGTTTGTTTCTCTTGGGACGTATTTTTCTATTTCATTTGCTTGTTTTGTATTGCTTCTTGTTTTTCTGCTTTTAATCCATCTATTTGTTTGGATCTCACACACCCCATTTTGCTACTGCTTGATAATAATGATTCTGTTAGAGATTACAACACCTTAAAGTATCTCAGACTTACAAGAGTCTTACATTGATCGCAGCCTCTGACTCTCTTCCCAGGCAGTGTTCTGACCTTTCACTTCCTCCCCCACAAGAATATCCTACCACTTCTGTGTGTTTTAATTAAGTCTATATTTTAAATTCCACATGGCATCGCCACTGTTCTCAGAGTCAGTATTTATTTAAATGCAGCATATTTACCTTCCATTTTTCTCTTGCCTGTAGAACACATTCCACTATTGTCTTCAGTTAAATTACTGAATATCTGTCTCTGTCTTTCTGTCCCTCAGTCCCTGTGTCTCTGTCTCTTCCTCCCTCCTCTTCCTCTTCTCCTCCCTCTCCTTTCCTCCCAACCCTTCCTCTCTCATTTGGCTTTTAAATATATTTACTGTACCTTAATTGCAAAAGAATATTATTACTGGCAGTAATTATTTTCTGGTGAATTTTCTGGTAAATGAAATATTAATACCACTCTCTGCTTGCTTCAATTTTTTTAGCTATGGAATAATCTGTTTCTTTGTTTCTGACTTTTTAAAGTATCATCTCTTTGCCTTTACTTTCTGCAGAAATAATAGTGATGAATTTACTTTTTTTAATGCTACTTAACATTCTCTGGATTTCTTGCATTTTTTTTTAGTGTCTTTCATTAGTATCACCTCCAATCTTTGATCCCTGCTTTTTTCTCGGTTATATTTCTCACAAGCAATTTGTTTCAATCATGCTAGTGTTGATGTTGCTGAGATTTTATATTGCTGAGGACTTAGCCATTATTGGCCAGAGTTCTGCATATCACAGAGATACTCATATGTATACTTCAACTCATAGGAATCTACGAAGCCGGCTTCTGGTCAGCTCTCTCGTGTCTACGTCCACCATCTAAAAGAAAGTCACACTTGCTGAGTCAAAATGTTCCTTGCCTGCCTTTTACATGGGATGTATTCACTGAGTACTTCAGGATGGGTAAAGTGCCTTCCAGATTCTCTGCAGCCTGAATAATTGCACGTTGCTTTCTGTATCTATCGCATACACATGCACAGGAGGATGAAAATATCTCAGTAGTTTAATACAAGAAATGTTAACATTTCACTCATTCATGGTGTATTTCAATGCAGATTGTATGTCTCATGTGGGTAGCACTACTCCAGGTGATATCCTAATGTAATAATCTCCTTCTTTATCTGTATGTCTTCCCTTTTGACTCATTTTATTCTGCTTTTTTCTTCTGACATATCTCTCTGACTTGTCTGAGAAAAATTATTTACCTTTTCAGGAATGTGTGGTTATATTGGACATGCCTGGAAATCCCCTATTTTAAGGAAAACTGGTTAATAATTTTCATTATATCTGTAAGCTGCGTTGACAGCAGTTCTTAGATTAGTGTTTGATTGAATAACCCAGAATAGAAAATTCCGCCTACCACAATTAGTGACACTAATTTGAACCGCAAACACATTTCATTCTTATATATTACCCAATCTTCTAAAGCAAAAACATACATATGTTTTGGGTTAAAGCAAACAAAAAAATCTAATATATAAGTCGTAAGCACCTATGTTTTAGAAGTAAGTTTCAACTTTAAAGTAGGTGCCATTTGAGAGATATTTATAATTATAAAATATGTAGATCAAATAATAACTTGACAACATGAGAAAATACCAGGAAGCAAAAAAACAAAACCAAAAACGAAAAGCAAAACCAAAACTTGTGGTGTTATCCGACAGAATTGGGAACATAATGAAAAGTCAATTTTTAAACTTGTAGTCTAAAGCATGAGAATCTGAAACAGAAACAGAGATAGAGAAGACAACTATAAAAATATCCCAAATTCATTATTCAGAATCCGAGGAGAAATTGCTTTACAGTAAAAAGAACGTAAAACAACAACAACAAAGAAGCCAAGTCCTATAAGTACAGTACGATTACTACTCCCTCTACGCAGTAATCATTAAGGTGGTTATTTGCATGCACCGTGATACTGTTGTAAGCTTAACATCTAAAGTCAGTAATAGAAAGGATTTAATCAAAAAGCTCCTGTTTTAGATTTATTTAGATCATTAGATTTCTGCACATGTAATGTTCAATAGTAAACTCAAGTAATGGGGTAAAACAATTGCTATGCATCCATGAGGGTAAAAACAAACAAACAAACAAACAAACAAAACCTCTGAGGTTTAAATCAGCTATAATTACCATCTACATTTATCACATTAGTGGAGTAATTATTCAACCAAATTTGTAAAAGTCTACATTTACAGACACTAATTTATTGACTTCCTGGACACACACACACACACACACACACACACACACGCATAATTAGTTCCCAGGGACGCAGATGCGGAGATGGAGGATGAGCCCAAGAGATAAAACAGAGTAGGGCAAAGAAGTTGTTCACGCTGCAGTGCAGACCTAATGCCTGTAAAGAGAACAGATATGGAAGCACGATGGGCAAGGAGAGGCTCAGACCACAGTGTAGATACACAACTTCCTGACTCTTCACATTGAGAGTTCCAGAGCAAATACTGTTTGTTGGAGTTCAACACTGAGAAGAACCGGCCAGACTGGAGTACCAGATCAAACATTGGCTTTAAGATCATTTTGTTTTTTTAAAAAAATTTTTTTTCAACGTTTTACTTATTTTTGGGACAGAGAGAGAGACAGAGCATGAACGGGGGAGGGGCAGAGAGAGAGGGAGACACAGAATCAGAAACAGGCTCCAGGCTCTGAGCCATCAGCCCAGAGCCCAACGCGGGGCTCGAACTCACGGACCGCGAGATCGTGACCTGGTTGAAGTCGGACGCTCAACCGACTGCGCCAGCCAGGCGCCCAAGATCATTTTGTAGTACAGGTCTGCTAATGGTGAATGCTTCCAACTTTTTATGTCTGGAAACGTTTTTATTTACCCTCATTTCATTCGTGAAAAAAATTTTGCTTCCTATAGAATTCTAAGGTGACAATATTTTTCAGTTACTTCGAACATGTTACTCCACTATCTTTTGCTTTCCGTTGTTTCTGAGTTGAAAACAGCTGCTACCCTTACCTCTATTTTCCTCTAAGCACAGTGTTTTGTTTTGTTTTTTTTCCAGTTGGTTTCATTTTTTTCCCTAAATCACCAGTTTTAAGGAATTCAATTATGGATTTTGGTGATGAGGCCAGAAATTCATGTTCTAGCTTTTTTCTCAAGAGACAGTGGGTTTGCAAATGATCTTGAAACTAAAGAATTAAGAATGCAGTATACTAGAAATTACTTTTTGGGAGGGAATCCCTAAATTTGAGCTTAAGTGAAAGAGGAAGAGGTAAGTGGTAGAACTGACTTCTGTTCTTTATTTTTTTAGTTTTTAATTTTTAATTTTTTATTCTTTTCTTTTTTTTTAATTTAAATTCAAGTTAGTTAACAACCGTGTAGTCTTGGTTTCAGGAGTAGAATGCAGTGATTTGTCTCTTTTATATGACATCCAGTGCTCATCCTGAAAAATGCCCTCCTTAATGTCCATCACCCATTTATTGATTTATTTTTTAAATTTTTTTAATGTTTATTTATTTTTTGAGAGAGAGAGAGAGAGACAGAGAAAGAGTGTGAGTGGGGGAGGGGTAAAGAAAGAAGCAGATAGAATCCGAAGCAGGCTCCAGGGTCTGAACTGTCAGCCCAGAGCCTGATGCATGGCTGGAACTCACAAACCACAAGATAATGGCCTGAAGTTGGAAGCTTAACCGACTGAGCCACCCAGGTGTCCTGCTGATCACCCATTTAAAACATCCTCCCCAATCACCCACCACCTCCAGTAACCCTGAGTTTATTCTGTGTATTTAAGAGTCTCATATGTTTTGCCTCCTTATTTTTATTTTTCCTTCCCTTCCCCTATGTTCACCTGAAATCATGAAGACAGTATGGTACTGGCACAAAACCAGACACGTAGATCAATGGAATAGAGTAAAAAACCAGAAATGGATAAATATATGGCCAACTAGTCTTCAACAAAGTCGGAAAGAATATCCAATGGAAAAAAAGACAGTCTCTTTAGCAAATGGTGCTGGGAGAACTGGACAGTGACGTGCAGAAGAATGAACCTGGGCCACTTTCTTACACCATACACAAAAATAAACTCAAAATGGTTGAAGGACCTGAATGTGAGACAGGAAACCATCAAAACCCTAGAGGAGAAAATAGGCAGCAACCTCTTTGACCTAGGTTGTAGCACCTTCTTACTTGACATGTCTCCAGAGGCAAGAGAAATAAAAGCAAAATAAACTATTGGAACCTCATCAAGATAAAAAGTTTCTGCACAGCAAAGGAAGCAATCAACAAAACTAAAAGGCAACTGATGAAATGAGAGAAGATATTTGCAAATGATATATCAGATAAAGGTTAGTATCCAAAATCTATAAAGCTAATGTGATATAGGTATATATTTACATCAGAGTTGGCACTTGAATGACCCCAAGCATGTGAGTGTCCCTTAAATCTTGTGCCTTCGATGCCTCCATCATTTGACCTTAGTCTTGACCCTGATTCGTAAATTAATTCAGGATGCAAACATAAAGATATAAGATTCCCCAAGAAGCAGGTGGAATGGTAATATAACTCAATAATAGACAGTTTGTTCAATTAGTCATCTCTTCCACAATGATATCACAGGAGTCCATAGACTCTCCAATTCAACTCCAGAGACAAGAAGGGAGGGAAGGAACCTACTTGGAATAGTTGAGTTTAACTAAAGATGCTTCACATTACATTTTCTTCCTCCAGAGAGAATGGGGCTCAAAATAATCATTAAGTTGAGGTAAATAATAAAATATAAATTGCCAATTTATGCATGTAAGAGGTTTGGTAATAAAAATATCATTTTAAAAATAGTAACATTCATCTTTGTTTTTTTTTTTTTGGAAATAAATGATTATTCTTATCAGTAAGAAAAAATTAGTAGTCTAAAGTATCATTTAGAGACCTAAAATGTTTATAAAAATATGTTTTTTATATTTCCGGAATTTAATTACCTAATGTGTTTCTTTCAATATATAATAAAATTAAATTCTCAGTAGTTTAATATCTGTAATTCATCATAATCTGGAGGATTCATAAGAAACACTTTTTTTTAAAGAACCCATATTGTTAAACAAATCTATAAAGTATAATAGGTGTAATTTAATTTTAACATTACTGAAATACACTCCCTTTTGTTTTCTATATTTCACAGTTTTGTATTATGCCAAGGGCAAAGAAATTATCATATGTATTAGATTTCTTTTATCATTATGCTGGTTTGAAAATGACCCAAATATCATATTTTAAAACATATCTAAGCTATCAGAGTTTGTGTCAAAAAAGAAAGTTTCACTTAATATTAGCTTAAATCACAATGTATAGTTTTTAGCTGACTTTTAATATATTTTCTAGAAAAATTGTTTGTTCATTAGAATATTGGTTCACAATCTTACAGGTTCTTAACCTGATAAAATCAAGTGTTTCTTATCCATGTGTAGACTAATTTTATTACTGGTAGGATAATCTATTAACTAAAACTGGAACTAATTCTTTTAAGAAATATACTTCAAATTTTCAGTTAATGGCTGCTTTCCAGCCCCTACTCAACCGTAAGCCTCCAACTCTTCACTAGGGTTGGCCAATATTAAGATGTCACTGGCAATGAGGAGAGAATTATCCCTTGTGCCCTTAAAACATTAAATGGGTAAGTTTCACCATCTTTATAGGGAACAGTGGGAATCATAGCACCAAGTAGATCTAGGTTATTTTCTTAATGGGTGAAACCAACAAGAATTTTAAAATATCTCATGATTTCATAGATCAAGTATTCAAACAGGGTTTGGCTGGGTGATTTTTCTGTTCCACGTCGCATTATCAGGGTATGTTCAGCTAGTATCTGGTCTGGTCTGGTGATGATTATTTTCTATACCTTTGACTGACCGCTATGCATTGAGGGCATCATGGGGAAGCATGTAATGGCCAGGGTGTGATTACATTATCCTGGTGCCCATGGTCAAAATACAATTCAATACCAACTAGGTCTGCATGGTTACATGTTACAAGAGACTTCTAAAAAGTTGTGAAAAAGAAATGGTTGTCTGCTCTTCATTTTCTTGCATTACTTTCAAAGAACATACTGGTTAATTCCTCAATTTTTTCTGTCTCTGACCTTAAGAAGCCAAGCATCAAACATCTGCTCTTGGTGCCAGTCTTATTCTCAAGACCACATACTACATATTATTTATTTGAGGGACATTAATTATGGCTGGAGTCTGGTCATGGGAGCTTTCCCAGTGGAAATGATCATGACCTGATACAAAAAATAAACAGATGATATACCTATAAACAATAACCTGCTATTTTACCTATCGTGTCCTGGGAAGATGGACATAAGTATGGAGCTCCATCAAGGAGAAATACCCAGTGGCTTGCATAAGGGAGAACATTAAAAGGGAAGGGAAGATTGGGGCCCTGAGTGGCTCAACCGGTTGAGCGTCCAACTTCAGCTCAGGTCATGATCTCACAGCTTGTGGGTTCCAGCCCTGTGTGGGGCTCTGTGCTGATGGCTCAGAGCCTGGAGCCTGCTTCAGATTCTGTGTCTCCTGCTCTCTCTGCCCCTTCTTCTCTCTCTCTCTCTTTCTCCTTCAAAAATAAATAAACATTAAAAAAATTTTAAATTCAGTGGAGGCCAGGTGTCCATAAATTTGAGTTACACTGAAAACAAGTTATTACAAGACAAGCCTAATGATGCTAGAGAAACTGGCTGCAGTGTTAGTAGTTAATTTCTGAACAGAGAAAAGATACTATATAGTAGAACAATGGAGAAATCTCCCAGATTGCTATTGGTGATTGTTCCTCAGAAATGTCCAACTTTCCCCGATTTTTCACTAATTTGTTTGCTAGTCAAATCGAGGTAGCTAGTCCTGAGGCAGACACCTAAGCAGCTTTTGCAGGTAAGATGTGATGCTTGAGTTAAGATATAAAGACATAGCATTGTGTGAAAAAAGCAGTCAGAGAAGACATTGGTATCAAGCCAAGAAATAACTTGGCATCTTCAGTGAACTAAAAGAAAAAAGTAAAATTAGGGCACTACCTAAAAACGAGGAAGTTTTGAGGGCTGACTACAAAAGGAAGCAGAGGCCAGGTAATCAATATCTCTTGCTTGGACATGTTTTAAGAAATAGAGTAGTGAATAACTTGATTAGATATATGTTGTGGAGACAGCAAATCAATAGGAAGGTGCTTGTAGTAATTGGAAAAAAAAAAAGACATGATGCTTGTCTGAGCTACGGAACAGGGAGAGGGTTTGGAAATCGAGAATTCCAAGATTTAAGAGCTAACAGACAGCCTTATATACTGGAGAAGAGCAGAAACTCTGGACTAAGGTAGATCCAGTTTCAAACACCACCCTCGTCATTTAATGATTTTTGTAATTTGGCCAAAGCGTTTAATCTCTGGGATTGTCAATTTGCATTGGTAAACTGAAGATATAGCAGTACTCCTCAAATTCTTGCAAGAATTCGTTGTGACATTGTGTGCAAAGCTCTTGGCACAGCAGCTGGTATAGACCCTCAAAGCACAATAGCTATTTTTATTATAATTCAATGAACGTGGCGATTGATCAGATGTTGGTATTAACAAGAGGAAAAAAACCTCCAATGTATGCTGACAATGCTAATAAGATTTTATCATCAGCTATTCTATCTAAATACTTCTTTATATGATCTTGTTTGTGTTTTAATGGAGCAGTGTCTGAAATCCTATATAAATTAGAAGAGGATGGGCAATATTTTCTTAAAGTAGAACAAATGCTCATTTACTCCCAAATTGCCCAGGAATATTTTATTTAAAAAAAAATTTAATGTTTATTTATTTTTGAGACAGAGGGAGACAGAGCACGAGTGGGGGAGGGGCAGAAAGAGAAGGAGACACAGAATCCGAAGCAGGCTCCAGGCTCCAAGCCATCAGCACAGAGCCAGATGAGGGGCTTGAACCCACAAAGCGTGAGATCATGACCTGAGCTGAAGTTGGATGCTTAACAGACTGAGCCACCAAGGTGCCCCCAAAATGAAATTGTTTTAAGCCCTATGCTTTCTATTTCCCCCCCCCCAACCATTATTTTTTTCTTGAAGTTCTTATTGTTCCTGGCAATTTCAGAATGCACAGGCGTTCTGAAATACCCTTTTCTTAGTAAAACATTATGATATGGGTAGACTAAAATCCGAAGATTACTAACCACTTTCCTTTTGAATACAGTGGATTTATTTCATTCTGTATCTTTTTATTATCATCAGTTTAAATGGCTGAAAATGTTTTGTGAATAATTTTAGAAATGTTAATGCCATTTACTGACTGACTTATTTCACTTAGCATAATACCCTCTAGTTCCATCCACGTTTTTGCAAATGGCAAGATTTCATTACTTCCCATCGTGGAGTAGTATTCCATTATATATATGTACCGCATCTTCTTTATCCATTCATCAGTTGACGGAGATTTGGCTCTTTTAATAATTTGGATATCGTTGATACCGCTGCTATAAACATTGGAATGCACGTGCCCCTTCGAATCAGCATCTTTGTATCCTTTGGATAAATACCTAGTAGTACAATTGGTAGGTATTAGGGTAGTTCTATTTTTAATTTTTTTTAGAAACCTCCGTGTTGTTTCCCAGAGTGGCTGTACATAAGTCAGTCAGAGAAATAAGATATCACATGACTTCACTCCTACGTGAAATATGAGAAACTCAACAGATGGACATAGCGGGAAGGAAGGAAAGATAAGATAAAAACAGAAAGGGAGGCAAACCATAAGAGACTCCAAAGTACAGAGAACAAACTTAGGGCTGCTGGAGGCGAGGTGGGTAGGGGAATGGGTTAAAAGGGTGATGGGCATTAAAGAGGGCACTTTTGGGGATGATCGCTGGGTGTCATGGGTAAGAGATGAATCATTGGGTTCTACTCTTGAAACCAAGATTACGCTGTATGTTAACTAACTTGAATTTAAATTAAAAAAAAAATACCATTAAAAGTTCAGAGCATGATCAATTTAACTTAAATTTTATAGTAATATTCTTGAGTTTAGGAAACAGGTCTCTTCCTTCTAATATCATGATGGCAACTAATTTATTATTGGCTACATAGTAAATCTCCAACAGATACTTTGGAGATGGCTCAAGTATAAAAAGAACAAGAAAACATAATTGTTGTATAAAAGTTTTATCAAAGAAATTAGTAAATAACAATGCAATCACTTTGTTTTTAAAACACAAATGATGTCCACGTCCATATATAGGATTTTAGCAATTTTTCTCTTTTTTTTTTTTCACAAAATTTCTGAGACCTTCGGAGCACTGAGAAATGGACAATTCAAACGGATTCCTTTCCCATTTAAGTGAACAGTGTTGCTTCTTTTTAGCCAATTTTCCAAGGGTTCTTTTAATCTATTCATCCTCTTTTATTCTCTAATAATGTTTAGAAAGCACTGGAGTACGTTTGTATTTGCTAAAACAATTCAGCATTGAAGCAATCTTTGAAATTTAAATAAAACTTTCAATTCTGCTGATTCTTGCCAAGTGCTACCATACTTCCTAAAAGGACAATCTAATACATTTATAAACCTTCTTTTTTTTATTTTTTTAATGTTTATTTTTGAGAGACAGAGTGTGACTGGGGAGGGGCAGAGAGAAAGGGAGACACAAAATCTGAAGCAGGCTCCAGGCTCTGAGCTGTCAGCACAGAGCCTGACACAGGGCTCAATCTCATAGACCATGAGATCATAACCTGAGCCGAAGTCAGAGGCTTAGCCAACAGCCACCCACTCACCCCACATTTATGGATCTTCTTAAAATAATCCTAGGACTATGGACAGGTACCAGAAATTCCATCACTAAGTCAATGTAGCTTACTTATCACACTGATTTCTCATTGCTTTCATTCAGGAATAATTTATGTAGGATAAACTTCATCCATTTCAACTGTACAAATCAGTGATTTATGACCATGTTATAAACCTCTGCAATCACCAGAATGATCAAGATTCAGTACATTTTCATCACACCCCACTGCTACACACACAAATTTCTCATGTTCTGTTGCAATACATCTGTCCCTACATCCTTGGACTCAGCAATGTCTGCCTTGCTTTTAGTCACTATAGATTAATTTGAGTGTTATATGCACTATTTTGCTCCTGGTTGTTTTTATTCACCATGATTTTGAGATTCATCTATGTTTTTGTGTTCATCAGTAATTTGTTTCTTTCTGTTGCTGAGAAATATTTCATTGAAGAACCATACATTTTATTCATGTTTATATAGTGATGGATATTTGGGTTATTTCCAGTTTTTGACTATTGTGAACTCTGCTGTTGTAAATAATCATGTACATGGCTTTGTGTGGACACATGTTTTCATTTCTTTTGGATAAGTATCAAGGAGTGGAAATAGTGAGTCACGTGGGAAGAGTTTATGAATTGTTTAAGAAACTGACAAAATGTTTACCAAAGTGTTACACAATTTTTTTTAATGTTTTATTCATTTTTGAGACAGAGAGAGACAGAGCGTGAACAAGGGAGGGACAGAGAGAGAGCCAGACACAGAATCCGAAGCAGGCTCCAGGCTCTGAGCTGTCAGCACAGAGCCCCACGCGGGGCTTGAATTCACAAATTGCGAGATCATGACCTGAGCCGAAGTCGGATGCTGAGCTGACTGAGCCACCCTGGCGCCCCGGTGTTACACAATTTTATCCTTCTAGCAAAAAATGAGAGTGTTAGTTACTCCAAAGCTCACCAAAAATTTGGCCATTTTAACATTACTTATTCTGGAAGATGTTTGGTAGATACTTTTGGTTTTAATTTGCATTCACCTTATTTCAATTTTGGTTGATCATCGTTTCACTGCTTAATGGCCAGTTTTAGCAAAATGAGTCCTAAAGTACCACGAAAGCTTAAGAGAGGTTATTTTCCCTCTGGAAATGCTAAGAGTTTCTTCCATATAGATTAATGGTAATTACTTTTTTGCTTTACATCATTTTGGCCTAAGAAAGTTTTCACAGGAACACTTCTTCAGATAGTGGGGGACACCTATACTACTTTTGGTCTTTTATTCACATGTAAAATATTTTCCTAGCTTCAATCATTTCTACTCTATACATTCTGAACAAGAATTTTAAAATATTAAACTTTTAATTGTAATGCCAGTAGTTTATGAAACCAAAGAGTAGGCAAGACAAATAATAATACATATTATAGAAACTACACCCGAGCCCTTTGCAGCAATTACTGAGGGGCAAAATAACAAAACATCCTCATGGCTTTTATAGATGTCTTTTGCAGCAACAATGAATTGAGCCATTAAAAAGTCAAACACTCCATTGAACCAAAAAGCAAACAATGAATGTGAAAACCAACACCTAAGGAAAAAACATGTTGCCTGATCTCTGCTTTTATGCCTTCTTCTGCCTCTGAAAAACGGTGAAAAACTAGATTCTAAATTAAAATGCCACATGGGGCGCCTGGGTGGCTCAGTCAGTTAAGCAGATCAGGTCATGATCTCGCAGTTTGTGAGTTCGAGCCCCGCCTCGGGCTCTGTGCTGACAGCTCAGAGCCTGGACCCTGCTTCAGATTCTGTTTCTCTCCCTCTCTCTGCCCCTCCCTTGCTCCTGCTCTGTTTCTCTCTCTCTCAATAATAAATAAATGTTAAAAAAAATTAAATTAAAATGCCACAGGAATCGCAATCCTATCAAAGCTATTATTAAGTAACTCTTTCTAATGGCAAATATGACTTATTTTATAGTCATTCAATTTACTTGGGAAAGGCATACTAAAAGATATGGAAGACTGTTCCCATTTTATCATGAACTTGTAAGTCTTTAAATACTGAAATTTTTGTTTCTAGCATTTCCCAATGCTGTGTGTGTGTGTCTGTGTGTGTGTGTGTGTGTGTGTGTGTGTGTGTGTGTTGGCTCCACGATAAAGAACCTTGGTTTCTGCAGGACCTCAATCTACTAAAGTCAAAGGCAGTGAGAATTGACGAGCTTTTGTCTACCCCTGGAGGCTCTAGCTCATTCTCATGGGTTCCAACTTGTTCTTGCCAACTATATATCTCGCTGCCTAACCCAACTGCGTGCCCTGTGGTTTTCAAGTGTTCACATCAATCCAAAAGGAAGACAACCCCGTTTCTTTTTAAGTTTATTTATTTATTTTGAACGAGTGTGCATAGGTACACTCACATGCATGCAGGGAAGGAGCAGAGAAAGAATCCCAAAGAGACCCCTCACTGTCCGTGCAAAGCCCTATGCAGGGCTCAGGAACCAGGAGATCATGATCTGGTTGAAATCAAGAGCCACCCAGGAGCCTCGGGAAGACATCCTCCTTAAAGAGGCTGCTTACTTGGCTCCCGTAATTGCCTTCAGAGATTTTAGGTGACATATCTCATTGAACTTTGATCCACTACACTTAGCTATATTCTTTTTTTTTTCTTTCCAAGATTTTATTTAAATTCAAATTAGTGAAGAGCTTCTGGGTGGTTCCTTTGGTTAAGTGACCTACTCTTGGTCTCAGCTTGGGTTATGATCTCATGGGTTTGTGAGATGGAGCCCTACTTCGGGCTCCACAGTGACAGCCTGGACCCTGCTTGGGATTCTCTCTCTCTCCCTCTGTCTCTGCTCCTCCTCTGCTTGGGTGTGTGCATGTGCTCTCTCTCTCTCTCTCAAAATAAATAAATAAACATTAAAAAAAAACTTATAAAACCAAATAATTTCAAGTTAGTTAACATATAGTGTAGTATGGGTCTCAGAATAGAATTTAGTGGTTCGTCACTTACATACAACACCCAGTGCTCATCACAAGTGCGTCCTTAATGCCCATCACTCATATATCCCATCCCCCACCCAACTCCTCTCCAACAGCCCTCAGTTCTCTATAGTTAAGAGTCTCTTATGATTTGCCTCCCTCTCTGTTTTTATCATATAATTTTTCCTTCCCTACCTAGCCATATTCCTAATACAAAAGACTTCAATTTCTTGTGGAAAATGTTATAAGGATAAGGTTCTAAGATCTGACCATGTACATAGTAATTTCAAAATCATCTGTATACTTTCTTCTTTTCACTTTCTCAGACTGCCTACTTAGTGAAAATGAATGCTACCCAAGAAAATGAACAATACTTTATAAATACATAGCATTTCTCAACATCATTATTGAGTAGAATATTCTTTGAAACAATTGAATAATTGGGGCACCTAGGTGGCTTGGTCGGTTAAGCGTCCGACTTCGGCTCAGGTCATGATCTCACGGTCCGTGAGTTCGAGCCCCGTGTCTGGCTCTGTGCTGACAGCTCAGAGCCTGGAGCCTGTTTCAGATTCTGTGTCTCCCTCTCTCTGTGCCCCTCTCCTGTTCATGCTCTGTCTCTCTCTGTCTCAAAAATAAATAAACGTTAAGAAAAAGAAATAATTGCATGATTATGCTTATGGCTATCAATCTACTAACACGTGGGAGAAAATAAACGCATATTTTTTTTTCTTTTTATGTTAGATATAACTTTTACAAAAATTCTGTAAGTGCATTGCAACTTCATCCAAAGGGTTAACAGATCTATTTAACAGATTCACTACAGTTTTATAGACTCAGACTTCTTACAATGGTCATAGAAAAGATACCTCTTCTTCTCTTCAATATTTTTTCAAAGAATATGTTATCAATTTGTGTCATTTCCCTTCCCAGAAGGAGATAACATTGCTTTGATTTCATATCGAAAATGAAAGAGGCACACTAGAAAACAAAATGAATTTTGACACATTTTACTCTCAAGAAGAATCCTCAACTTTAGTGGCACTGAATCTTATCAGAACAATTCACTGTAGAAGGCTAAACTCTGAAATTGAGGCTGGATTTCAAAACTCTACAGATTTGTGAAAAAACAATATAAGGAAGCTCTAAGTATTCCCTTGTTAAACCATCACAAGAATGGTGTTTGTTTGACCTACTTTTACTAACTGTACTGAAAATAGGAGCCTTCTATGACAAGTTGTTCAGGTAAGAGGGGTCTTCAACTACTTTTCCAATACAACAAAACTAACCAAACAAGGTTATTAACTTACACTGCCAATAAGTGAGGTCCCCAAACTTAGAAACCTGGCTTAATTGGAATTTATGTGAGGAGAAATTGATAAAAACCACAGCAGTGTGTTATCCTCATTTTTTTTTCTCATTTCTCTGTCCCATCTCTATCTTTTATCTCACATTCTTTGGTCCAAATTACAGGATAAGATTATTTTCGAAAATAGGTTGAATAAAAACGAAACTAAGAAATTCTATCAGAATGTTATTGATATATTATGAGGGGGTATTAATTAAGAGCATATTCTATTGACTATGAAGAGAGAAAACCTAGCTAAATTAAGAGCTTAATTAGTAATGTCAATTAGTAAATTAAAAAGAAGAGTGATTCACTTCAATAAGACCTTGAAAGTAAGTCAAAAACAAACAAAAAATCAGTCCTATGGAGTGTATTTTAATCTTTTAACTGGAAGAATAAAGGTAGTCGGGTGGCTTACTATTCAGACCAATTAAAGTGAAGTGTCTCACTCAGAGTTGTACTGTAAATGTCCCATTCCCATTTGTCCTTGGAATCAGAGCCCTAAATGCAAACTATTGCATTGCAGTGACAAAATGCATAACAAGCCCTATTGGGACCTGAAACTCAAGTGATCTGCTTGGAGAAAATATCAGAATATTTTATTGTAGTGCATTACAAACCTTCCAGTTAAAACAAAAGATAAGTTGGGGCACCTGGGTGGCTCAGTCAGTTAAGCATCTGACTTTGGCTCAGGTCATGATGTCCTGGTTCATGAGTTTGAGCCCACATCTGGCTCTGTGCTGACAGCTCAGAGCCTGGAGCCTGCTTCAGATTCTGTCTCCCTCTCTCTCTGCTCCTCTCCTGCTCGCATTCAGTCTCTCTCTCTCTCTCTCTCTCTTTCTCTCCCCTCTCAAAAATAAATAAACATTAAACATTTAAAAAAAGATACACTATGTTTATGACCAGGAAGAGTCAGTAAGAGCAAAATAGCAATTGTCCAGGACTAAACGTGTAAATCCAATCATTCCGAATAATGAGTTTGTCAAACTGAGTCAAAATATACTTGGAAGATTAAAAGCTCAAGTAATACTGATGGTAATTCTTTCTTTTTTAATTTTTAAAAGTGTTTTTATTTATTTTTGAAGGAGAGAGAGAGACAGAGCATGAGCAGGGGAGGAGCAAAGAGAGAGGGAGACACAGAATTCAAAGCAGGCTCCAGGCTCTAAGCTGTCAGCACAGAGCCAGATGCGGGGCTCAAACCCACAAACTGTAAGATCGTGACCTGAGCTGCAGCCGGACACTCAATGGACTGAGCCACCCAGCCACCCCTGATGGTAACTCTTAAAAAGAAAATAAAGAAACACACAACAAAGGACTAATATACTTTAAATATCATTCCACAACTGAACTGCTTTCTGGTAACCAAGATGTCTTTAATGACAACTGAAAAGCATTTGCATGCTTTAGGGCAATGTTAACCAAGCTCACTGAAATGTCATTAAAAAAAAATGCAGTACTGAATGTAACCTTTCCTAAGGTGTTATTCTGTTGTGGTATCTCATTTTGCAACTTTTTTGAATTCTGCGATATTGTCACATTTCAAGACTTCTAATTTTTTTTAACGTTTATTTATTTTTGAGACAGAGAGAGACAGAGCATGAACACGGGAGGGGCAGAGAGAGAGGGAGACACAGAATCCAAAACAGGCTCCAGGCTCCAAGCTGTCAGCACAGAGCCCGACGCGGGGCTCGAACTCATGGACCACGAGATCGTGACCTGAGCCCAAGTCGGCCGCTTAACCGACTGAGCCACCCAGACTCCCCTTTCAAGACTTTTAAAATTGCGTCGCAATTCTATCAACAAGTAAGTTCATACTAAATGTTTTATAAGCAGAGGTTAGCACATACTTTGAAGTTATTAATAAGCTTTCATGTTAACAATTTAGAAAGACATGACTTTCCCATTGATTACAATAAGCCAGCAACCTCCCACTATGAAATGTTAAAAAAAAAAGAAGAAGATAGGAAAACTGGAGGTAGGAGGGCAAAAAGAATTGGCAAATATGACCATAATGGCCCTTTTTATGTCAGTTTCAGTGGGTCTGAAAGTTGGTCAGCTTCCTGGACAAGAATGTGTCCGCCCTAAAATTTTTACTGAGAATTAAGAACTATGGCACTACCGTTATTTCCGACACACAGGCATAAACTGGACGAACTGTTTACACTCAGGATGTATCTGTTAGTAAACGTCAGCATGACATATGAGAGCATCAGTTCTAGTGCACTGTGTCCATCAAGAGGAAAACTGCTGCACAGAATTGTGCATCTTAGACACATACACGCACGCAAATATATATGCGAGTTCAAAACATTCATCTTCCAATAAATGTGTCGGTTCATTGAAATTTGAAAATGAAATAAAATAGGAAATAAGCCAAATCAGCTACTTTTGTCCTCTTTCTTGTCCTCGTAGCAACTGTTATTAGCACGGGCCTGGGCAACGTGCTTGAGGTCAGAGGGCATAGGTCGCTTTCTGCTCCCGTGCGATTCTGCCCTACGGCCTCCTGGATGGAGATCCCGCAGCCACAGGCAGGAGGCCGGATGCAAACCACCTCCTTGCAGCTCCTTCCCTTTTCAGCCATCCATGATGAGTTCTCTACTTTTTCCATCTTACGAAGAAATGTATAAACATGAAAACAACCCAAGTACTTTGGATAATAGCTCACATCTCTTGTACAAAGTAAGGAAATGTCTCAGAATGTGAATCCCCACCCTGCTTTTCTGTCTGGAATACCACTTCCTTCTAGCTTACACTGGTATTCTCCGAAACAGAAGTTCTGATAGAACAGCTACACTCATCTCCACTGTGCACTTAACTTCAGTTTTAAGTTATTGGGGAGCAAAGTTCACTTCCGTGGTGGAGGTAGAAGGAACACCAATGCTTAGTGCATTGCAAAATACCTCCTTTACTTTCAGACATTACAACAAATAGTAGCTAATTAGTGTCTGAGATGGCAGGATTGGGGAGTTTTTATATTATTAAGTAAAAACTTTTATAAAGAATATATGTGCTCTTAGGATTAGAAGAATAAACTGGGTCAGAAGTCATAGATGCTATTTCTGAAACTGGGAATATCCAAAAATGTGCTACGTGATGGGGATGAGTTGGTTTCAAGTTTCGAACTAATGAATAGAAAACTTTTACTACCACTCAAACATGAAACTCCGGGTTATTTGGAAAAAGTGAAGGCTAGTTCTCAGTTTAAAACTCAATTTTTATGTTTGATATATTTAGCAACTTTATTCACATAAAATGAGATTTAATTTTTTTAATGTTTATTTATTTTTGAGAGACAAAGAGAGACAGAGAGCGAGTGGGGGAGGGGCAGAGAGAGGGAGAGGGAGACACAGAATCCGAAGCGGGCTCCAGGCTCTGAGCTGTCAGCACAGAGCCTGAGGCAGGGCTCGAACCCACAAACCGTGAGAGCATGACCTGAGCCGAAGTCGGACCCTCAACTGACTGAGCCACCAGGTGCCACAATTTAAATTGTACAAACTCCCTGGGCTATATTATCATAATTTCTTGAGTGATCCAATCACTATTGGGTAGCATACAATGCTCATTCATACAGAAATAGAAAAATATCTTCTCATAACTAAATTTGTAACTAAAACATCTGAATGGTTAAAAAAACACTCACACACCACACCTTTCTTTGCTGTTCCTTCCCTCATTTGTGACAAGCGAAATACCACTATTTCTCACATGTAGAACACTGGCCCATGTTTCCATAGAAACCAGGCAGCTTTTAAAAATTATTGTCGTTGTTATTGGTAAATGGACTTGCAGGTTTTGGGGTGGGTGAGGAATTTAACAAATAAATCTGAGTATGAGTCTTAAGAGAAATCAAGACATAAATAAAAATTAAATAAGAATAATAGAATATCATTTCACAAACAGAAAAATGGTCATAGTGAGGAAACAGAAAGCATAGGGACAGATACATGTATTACATATGTAATAAGTACATGTATATAATTCATAGTTCATAATGGTGGCATCACTACAAACTGTGGATGGAATACATAATGATGCAGAGAAAGCGGACCCGGTTTAAGACGGAAAATACAAATGTGACCTTGCCTAAAACAAAATGTAAATGTGGTCTCTAGATAGTTATAGACTTCGGTGTGAAAGTAAACCTATACATTTAGCAAAGGCAAACAGATACTCGTTGTGAACTTGGGAAGATGCCTTCCCGAAAAAATATGTTCAAAAGTATAAACCCCAGAACAAAAATAATGACGATTCCATCCAAAGTCATGTTCAATAAAGGATTCCATGAATAACAACAGCTGACAGCTGATGGCAGAAAGGAAGATATTTGCCATATCTAAAATTCCTGTGGGTGACATCCAGGATATCAATGAACTTACACAAGTAAACAAGAAAAAGAAACATAAAATTTTGCAAAAGTATAAAGAGGAAATTTAAAAGGTAGGATGTATTTGATCTCTTTGCTTCTGTAACATTTACCACAAGCTAGTGGCTTAAAACAATGAACATTTATTATATAGTTCTGGAGGTCAGAAGTTTAAAATCAGTTTCACTAGGCTAAAGTCAAGGTCTCAGGAGGGCTGGTTTCTCCTGGAAACAGCTGGTGTGCAAAATATAGAACAGCAATTGGGCAATGGTTGAACGGTTTCTGTGTCATTTGGGGAAAGACATATTTGATTTTACATCTTATCAAATGTACTTTTTAGAAATTCCTGAAACACTCCCTAAAAATGTAACATGGTTACAACAGATCCAAACAAAGTTTTCATAGAATTCCAAAGGGATTTTTTTTTAGTGTGGGCACACACAATTTAAGAATGTTTTTAAGGCTACAGTTTATAGACTCCTCCAAGGAAAGGATTCAACCAGGTCCTTAAATTGTGCTAGTTTTGTTTTGTTTTTGAAGTGAATTGATAGAATATTCTGGCCTAAGTAGACAAAGGATCGCTTCGGTTTATAATCGGCTCTAAATATTCCTTGTCTTCTATATCTTTGCCTCCTGGGTTTTACCTACTCTGCTCAAGGGCACGTATAGAGGTGAGTGACCTTGGTATGATTTCTGTATTTACTAGTTAGGTAGTTTCCCAAGAGAGGGAATGAAATCCTCCAGCAGAATCTTTCATTCAGCATAAACTCTTTTCTTCTCCTTCTATTTTGAAGCCACCCTTAAAATTATAAATGACACCTGGCTGAGACAAAATTGTTCCCTCTCTCTCTCTAGCCATACTCCCAGCTATTGGTACACAGCCTGTGTGAAAAGTGTGTAGCAGTGAAAGGGGAAAAGGAGCCGGTAGGGGGATGGAGTGTTCATCTGTGAAGAAACAAGTTGCCAGGCAAAGGAAGAATCATATCATTCCTAGAACATGTGTGTGTCTTCAGCACAAAAGGAAAAATCAGTTCATTGATCAGGTGGGTGTCAACCCTTGCCACTGAACCTTCTGGAGACAAAATTTACAGTGGTTATGTGGGTACTTTTCTCTTCGTCATCTAGATACTGCAAAATATTTAGTGAACCCAGATTTCCAGGTCCACTGTACATGAATTTCCATCAGTATCACTCAACACGGGGTTTAAAGACCCATGTGGGTCCTAGAACTGCTTGTTACTAATTCAGGATGAGATAAGGAGTTGCAGCCAGCCTTTCAATCAACCAACTTGAGGGTTCGCCTGACGTTTTTTACTTGGCAAAGCTTTCTTAATTGTGTCCTGGAGAGGGGGTAATAAACACTTCAAATACAAACTATTTTGAGCAGCAGTTTTTAAGATCTTTCTTTCAGCCGTGTATTAATGTGAAATGTATGGAAACATAAGTACTTAGGTGACAGCAAATATTTGCTGATAAAATTGGACAGCAGCACAGGGGTCAGGGAACCTGGGTCTTGGTGCAAACTCTGCCCCTTACCAGTTGTGTGGCCTGACATTAATCATTTAGTCTCTGTGAGTTTCCGTCTTCCTCATTTGCAAAATAAGCTCGAATCATTCTGGATTAAATAGCTTAATGAAATGGGACAGAGTTAAAGGAACTGAATGCATTCTTACATCTAGACCCATGTCAGTGGCATACAAATCCTGACTATTGAATAAGTGAGAGAACAGGTGTTAAACATGTTCGTTTTTGGATTCAATTTGAACATCCCCTCAACTCTGATCCCTTGACTATTTCCCATCTTTAAACACATATTGTTGAAAAAGCCTTTGTGGCCACAGTATGACTTTATTGCTTACAATGATGCTCTGGAATTCAATCTGCTGGTTGAATACACTTCAGCCAAGAGTCTCATTTGTTTCCATTAGAGAGTATCAGGACAAGACCCGTTTTCTCTTTTGTACAAAGTCACGAGACCTAGCAATTTTTAATTTGTAGGAGAATACATTAAAATTTTTTTTTCTGAAGTTTGATATATGGCCAAACCTTACTCAGTCTTATTCACGACAAAAACAATTTAAGTAGCTATTGCTGATATATTAGTGACTGTCCAGTCTTTTTTCCATGAGAAGAACAAAGTCAAATGAAAATTATGCAAAAACTAAGGAAAGATATTTTCCTAGACATAGAAATGGCGTTAGGAAGTGAATTGTTTTGGGGAAAAACTTGCAACATTAACCAAAAAAGTAATACATGTTAATTTTTACATTCTTATTAAATAGGTTTATCATTCTATCTAGTCAACTTACATCATTCCAATTTGCTGGGGAGGAGGAGAGATGTTTCCAAGATATGTGTGTATATGTGTTCTTGTGTGTGTGTTGCCATTGTTGTCCTTCTCCTTCTTCCACTCCTCTCAGTAATCTGTCACCACCCTCTGGGGTTACTGCATTGTCTCTCAGTAGCACCTTGTCCCAGCTGCCTCCACAATATTGTGGGTCTCAGTAATTTCCAACCCCTGCATGTCAGCCCTCTACATGTCACAGCCTAGAGGTCAAGGTAGACCATGATCCCAGACCACTTTCCTTACCCCTGTTCCTTTGCTTTTCTCTTTCCGTCCAGAACCTTTTGTCTAAACTGCCAAGTCATTCTTTTTCAACTCCATTTTGAAGTTAACAAGCTGTTGTCGGTTATGTTCACTGCTGTATCTGGATAATGGAGGTGCTCAAATAAACACTTGTTGGATGGTTGAAATGCACTCTGCTGGAAGCTAGAAAAAACATTAGTCTCACTAGGCGAACGTCAAGGTATTAGCAGGATTGGCTTCTTCTGGAGCCTCTAAGGGGGAAACCATTTCTTTACCTCTTTCAGCTTCCAGAAGCCACCTGCCTCATGGTTCACCTTTACATTGCTTCAACCTCCTTTCTGTCATCACACCCGCTGCTGTTTCTGGTCTTTCTGCCTTCCTCAGTGGGGACCCTTATGGTTACCCTGGACCCACCCAGATAATCCAGGATGATCTCACACCTATATCCTTAATATAATCATACCTATAAATCCCCCTGTGTCATGTAAGGTGATAGGAGTAGGTGCCGGGGACTAGCACAAAAAACATCTTGTGAGAGTAAGAGACTTTATTCAGTCTACCTAAGAGAAGTCCAGACAGTAATCATTATAATAGAAGTTAGAAATCACTAGTAATAGAAAAGTCCTAACTAAAACATTGAGATGCCATGTTACGTGTATTGGACCAGAAAACATAGATCACCAAATAAAGCCAAGAGCTTGGTGAGAAGGTACCGAAATACAAACGCTCAGGTCCTGCTGGCAGAAATGTTTGCTGGATAGCTGTGCGGAAGAACCTGCCAACATTTTCATCGTCCAATTGCGTCAAGAAGTGTGCAGATGACTGGGCCATTCCGCCTCTCATTGTACTCCCCTGGGAAATCTCCACGTAAGTTTGTGAACTCGTGTGAGCTAACATGTTCCTAATGGTATCGTTTCGGGTCGTGTGATTTCTATTCCGTGCCGTGTGGAGCAATGTGAGAGCCGTCATCCTCGGCAGGAGGAAGGTGGTGTGAGGAAAATTATGGGTGATGAGGCCGCGGTCACAACTGATTAGATATATATTCACAGAGAACTTGATGAGCTTTATTTAGTGTTGTGGTGAATAGTGAACCAAAACATCGTCATGCACACCCATATACATACATATTGGTGTCAAAAAGCATGTATAATACAAATAATTATGTAATAGTGTATTTTTTTATGTTAAAGTAAGTGTATGATGTATAATTTAGAAAACACATTCCGAGGGGCGCCTGGGTAGCTCAGTCCGTTAAGCGTCGGACTTCAGCTCGGGTCATGATCTCACGGTTTGTGGGTTCAAGTCCCCGTCGGGCTCTGTGCTGACGGCTCAGAGCCTGGATCCTACCTCAGATTCTGTGTCTCCATCTCTCGGCCTCTCCCCTGCTCATGCTCTGTGTCTCTCTGTCTCTCAATAATAAATAAATGGCAAAAAAAAATTAATTAAAAAAGACAAGAAAACACATTCTGATAAAAATGATGTACAGAAAGGACATTAAAACATTTATGGTATTGGGGCAAAAATAAATAAATAAATAAATAAATAAATAAATAAATAAATACCACCAGCAACAAAACATTTACGGTGTTGGGGAGAGAAAGGGCTATATTATGGTATGGAGTGAAAAGGAATGAATGGACAAATGACAGACTAATGATACTAATGCTCCATCAGCTGGGCAGTGTGATTAATTCAATCCTGTGCATCTGAGGTGAAAAAATAATCATGAACACCTGCCAGACTGGTAATGACTCCAAAATACTCCGAAAAAGTAACTATTTCAATTATCCAATTATTTCAGTACATTGCTGCAAATCTGTGGAATATACACACCTAGTGCTTTATTTTAAAAGTTTCCTATCATTTGGTAGTTAATTTCATGTGGCAGAGAGAATATTCAAAATACTTATCAAGTCATATGGCTCAGACATCATCCAATCAGAACAAATTCACGATATAAATACCTACTTAATGTGAGTGCTGCAGGTAAATTATACTATATTCAGACATATTCTAACTCCTGTCTCTGAAACCCTTGGAAAATTTGTGCTTTTGATGGTCCACTTCCTCCTGAGAACTAGAAGGAAAATTACCTAGTAGTCTGTTCCTCCTCTGGCAATTGAAATGCACTGGTCAGTTCCTTTATCAAATTCTTTAGAAATCTCTGTCTCTATTTTGGAAATCATATATTCTTACATACGTTCAACAAATTGCTTTATCCTCTCTCATGCTCCCCTTATCGTTACATACCAACACCTGCATTCGCTCCAACAGAGAACCCTGTAAACCCAGTTTCCAGGCACAGCAACTCTTGGTCGCTATTTTATTGTGTGTCAAACTTTATTTGTTCTTTCCACGGTGCAAATGATTGAAGTAGAGTATTTCAGACCTTATTAAATGGTCACGTCATATTTCACTTACCTGTTTCAGTTCAAAGATCTATGAAAGCTGTCCTCCAAATCCGTTCTGTAAGACAGCAATAGAGGGATGAAATATTGCGAACCGTAAGTACAACTGGATCCTGGATCTCCCTTAATAGCTGTTTATTCAGTTGTAGAGCTAAATAAATATTGCTCAGTCAAATCACTATTATGCAGATATGATATTGTTACAGAATAAGAGATATATTGGGTCTTGCTCCCGTTTGGGGCACAAGAGCTTCTAAAATGTTTGGAATTTCCTGAGTGATGGGGATGAAAGGAGTGTCTTTTGTTATTCATAGTAACCCTTCCTGAATTTATACTAATGAGGTGGGCTTTATGGGCCTCTTAATAGTTGCAGGATGGGAACCAGTTGCCAGCTGGTTACCAACAGGACACGTCCCACAAGGAGTATCCAGCCCAAAATGTCCACAGTGCAAACTGTTCCAGTTATCTTTCTATCTGAAAGCAGAGGAAGAATTCCTCACGGCTTCAGGGAAGAGAATAGCATTAAATTTCTCTTATAAAAGACAGAACTCAACCTGTGAAGCTTGCAATTTCTAATGAATTCGCAGAAATCTACAACATAGAAAGCCAAAGATTCCCGAAACTGCGTGAAACTGAATTCCAGGTAGAATCAGCTGATAGAATTTGAAGTATTAGTCTTAATACATTCTGATATTTTATTTGGTGAGTGTAATTGCGATGAAAGATTGTTTCTTTTTCCTATTCACCAGGTGAAAATTTCATGTTGTACCTTATTTTTAAATTTCTTCTTCTTATTATTAATTTTTTGGAGAGAGCAAAAGAGAGCGTGAGAGGGGGAGAGGGGCAGAGGGAGAGAAAGAGAATCTTAAGCAGGTTCCACACTCAATGTGAAGCCCTATGTGGGGCTTGATTCCATGATCCTGGGATCGTGACCTGAGCCAAAATGAAGAGTCGGACCCTCAGTCAACTGAGCCACCCAGACCCCCCTCATGTTGTTCATTATTAACACTCAATTGAAAAACAAACAAACAAACAAGCAATGTTTTCTGATATGCATATGCATTTATGGTAATAAGAAAACAATGCTTTGTGGGGTGCCTGGGTGGCTCAGTCGGTTGACTGGCTCTTGGTTTCAGCTCAGGTCATGATGTCACGATTCATGAGTTCGAGCCTGGCATCGGGCTCTGTGCTGGTGGTGTGGGGTCTGCTTAGGATTCTCTCTTGTCTCCTTCTCTCTGCCCCTCACTTGCTCTCTCTCTCTCACTCTGTCTCTCTCTGTCTCTCTCTTAGAATAAATAAATACACTTAAAAAGCAAAAAACAAAAACCATGTTTCGTATGGAAAGACATATCTCAGTTAAGAAAATACTCACACCCCCTTAAATCCCTTCAAGGTGATGTTTTGGTTAATTTAACTATGACCTTCAAGTACAAATATATATATTTTTTAATTTTGAAAATGAACTTGTATTGCCTACCGTATTTAGATAGGTGGTGAGCTCTAGAAACTAAGTGTCCTTGCAGAGTATAAAGTCGGCAGAGTGAATGTCAGACAATTTTTGAATCATCAAACATATTGTCTATCACATAGACTGTTATCCTTTGCCCTGGATCCATGCACATAAAATTCTGATTGATGTCAATGGGATCCACGTGCAGCTTTTGAGGGCACTGAAGTTTGAAACTTTATGGTGTATTCAGAATATCTGTGAAGTCCAGTTTGTGAGGAGAGACACAACGTTTAAAAAAGTAGTTCTTCAGGGCTTTTTCGTATCCATTGGGAACAAGTTTAGATTGCCTATTTTAAATGCAATGTTAAGCTAGAACTGCAAAACACAATATGGGTTGTGAGTAGTTGATTTCAAATGGATTGTTTCAGTTTATTTCAATTCTAAATTTATAGCCTTGGGGTCTGTCATGGAAAACAGCCCACCTCTCTTTTGCAACATTATTATTCATGAGTTTATTTCATTCAGTTACAATAGTGGTAGATAGTTATTGTATTCACGGTATTGCTATAAATTAAATTGCATTACTTTCATTAGCTTAATCTACAAAATCCATCAACAGAACAAGATCACCTTTGCAACAACAAAGTCATTAGTAAATTTTATCTTTAAACTATGGCCAAGTATGTTTTTGTAAGAATTCGTCCTTTTATCTTGATAAATCTCTTTAAAGTACTTAACAAATAAAACTCCTTGAATTTATTTCTACATCAAGAGGTGGTTCATTAGAGGAATTACAAGCAATCACCAAAGTACAAGTGATGGTTTATTTATCTCAGGAGATCCCAAGGATATAAATCTTTTATGCAGTGCATGATATAACGTTTACCTACTATAACATATAATTAAATAAAATCAGTTATTTTCATATGAAATGTAATCTCTGAATAATCTAGATATCTTATGTAACAGGACTAAAGATTTCTGAACATTCAATTACCAAAAGAAATGTAACCAATTAGAAAATAAAGAATACTTAATCTCATTAAGCCGATCTAGCTTGGCTTACAGATGTTTTAATAAAATGCGTATCATGCATAGAAGCAATCATGTAGTTTTTATCAGAAACAAATTTTCGGTTATCTGAAACCTCCACATTTTCCCATTTGAAGATCTAAATGCCATAACCCAAGTAAATACCCAAAATATTGTCTTTCTTGGCTAACTCCAATTTTCATTTTGGAGTATAATTAAGTTGTGCCTGGCACTCCTGAATCTGGAGCTTTTAGGATAAATCTTTGCTATTTTGCTGTGTTATTCTTACCTACCTCCATGAGGGGTCAATGTTCTTAACAGCTCATCAAGCATGAGCCTGATAATCCAACTCAACCATAACTGAAGGAAAGTACTGAAGCAGTAATCAAGAAACAGGATATTTGACAGAAGAGAAAAAAAAAAAAGTGGCAGACAGCCTTTCACCCAGGAGCTAACTTTTGCATTCAGAGAGATTTTAGGGTGAGTATGCAGATGTCAGGATTAAAACAAGTGAAAAGAAGACAAGACGTGAAGTATAGAAATGGAACCAGGAGAGGGAAGAATGATGGAAGCAGAGACACAATTTAGTTACTTTTTCATTTTTTTTCCTTGATGAAAGAAAGATAAGGAAGGGCTTTAAGTAGGCAAATGCGTGACTAGTAGGCAAATGGGTATTTTTAAATGTTGGTTTTGGCTTTGTTGAGAGAATGCATTAAAATGAAGAGAGAAAGCTCAAAACAAGTTAATATTATCCCATTAAGAGATGATAGTGTCTAGATGTAACATCAAAGATAAAGCCAACATCTCCAAGGGAGTTACATAGTAGTGAACATCTAGATGGTAGAATTGATTACATTTCATAAATTACTGGATGAGCAAAAAAAGGGGAAGAAAGAGAACCAAGGACAAGTCTCTGGCTTGAGCTACATTATAGACAGAAACGTCATTTGATAAGAAATGCAATTTAACTTGATAAACAGGTAATTTTGGAGGGTAAGATGAATTTAGTTTTAGACCGATGAGGTTTGGAGATTCTATATACATCCAAGCATAAAAGTTTAGCAGCTACTTTTTAATTCTACGTGCCACAGAAAACTGCTTTTTCTGCTGCAGTAACTATGCCGTCGATAGATTCCTCTTAACTGAGGACCATGATCAGAGAACACAACCACATAGCATCTTTTCCATGGGTGTGGCTTGTCTCGGAGGTTCTGCTGGATAGCTCTCATTTCTTCCCCCAGATTGACTCCACTCTCCACTATCCTGCTCTGTGCTCTGGGACTGAATCAAGGAATCCTTTGCACTCTGGCTGCTGGTCAGTTTCAGCCAATAGTAAGATCAAAATGAAGGAAGAGGGGCGCCTGGGTAGCTCAGTCAGTTGAGCAACCAACTTCAGCTCAGGTCATGATCTCACAGCTCTTGAGTTCAAGCCCCGTGTCAGGCTCTGTGCTTGTGTGTGTGTGTGTGTGTGCACACACACACGTAAAGTCATTGGATTAAAGCACCTTCCTTCTGATCCTTGAGTGTTCCTAGGAAATACAAGGTTTCTGCCTACATGCTTATTTGGAGGATGTATGCATGAAGGAAGTGGGTCTGTGGTGCAAAACTATATGCACAATAACAAAACTAAACCTGTCAAATAATCCAGTTGTAGTAGAGAAAAACAATTTGCCAATGGAAAAAGAGGCTTCCATATAATTGAGTCTTACAGTATAGGGTTGCAGAAAAATAGTGACTTCAGACATGTTCTATTGATAACAGAGCACTAAATGTAAAGATAAATATGTTTGATTTTAAAATGGGGGAAAAACAGGGAAATTAGTCATAGGAATCTGCTTTGATTTTGTGTGTGTGCATGTGTGATTTCCCTCCTCTCTATCTTTATTCCATCCCTACAAAACACACATAGAAACTATCTTAGCAAAATTGCTTCTGCCCTGTATACCCATCAGAGAGTGGCAATGCGTCTTAGACTGACCTAAAAGAGTACTACCAAACCCGGCCCAGGACATGGCTTCTCAACCTCAGCACTACTGACACGTTTAACCTGATAATTCTTTGTTGCAGGGGCTGTCATTTACATTGTAGGACGTTAAACAGCATCCTTGGCCTCTAACATACTTGAATCAGTAGCAGCCCTCCTCACCTCCCCGCCCGTTTGTTACAATAAAAAGAACAAATCCTGGATATTTCCAAATGTCCTCTGGGAGGAAGGAGGAAACAGCCCTCGCCCCAGTTGAGAACCATTGGTGTAGGACAAGGACATCCTTGGTGATGCCCTCTGCTCTCTTAATTCTATAATATTTGAACGAAAATATTTAAATTCTGCAAAAGAAAGCACACATGACCAGTCATTTTGCCAGTAAATAAGGTCTTTTCATTGTTGAAATAAAACTCCAGCTTTCAGGTTAAACATCATTAAATGCAAACATAAGACAGCATAGCTGAATGGTTGAAGTACCTGCTTTATGGATCCAGATTACCACTTACTGTGTGACCTCGGGGAAATCATTCAACAGCCCTGTCCCACCATTTCCTCATTGCAAAGATGGAGCCAATTAATAACCATTCTATATTGCTGAAGGGTAAAAATCAGTTAACACCTGTAAATTACTTAGAATACGGCTGAGAACATAGGGTGAATCCTTATTGTTTAGAAAGAGAATTTAGAATCATTCTTGACAAGAAGGCTAAGGTAGCTGACCTGTAGTTCAAACTCTATCATGAATTGTATAACCTCAGAACAATCACATCACTTCCCGAGCCTCAATTTCTTTATGTGTAAAACACGGCCTTTGAATGGTATTCCAAAAGTCGTAATATTCCAAATTCTTAGGCTTTGATCATGAAACAGTATTTTGCTAGCAATTTTCAAAACAAAAAAAGGACTATACTGTTATACACATTGCAATAGCAATACGTGTATATGTATGTCTTTGCTGCTTTGGTCCAACATTTCATTGTCATGTGCATAATTTCTAGCCACATAGAACACATCTCTGCTGTCTTTACCACCGATGCACTTTTCTCTATTTTTCTGATTTGCCTTTGGCAACTGTTACTTAGATAGGGCTGCGGCTCATAATACTGCCAGGAATGAATACCAAACTTGAAAATAATGCTAGTACTTGAATTCTCTCCAAGTTTTCAGTAGCTGTTGGTCTCAGTAGTATTTCAGCTGAGTCATAAGCCAACAGGGGAAATGGAGAAGTAGTAAATCCAGAAAAATGAGATTATAAATGGAACGTGGACTAAGACAAGGAGTGTTACATGGGAATTTCCAAACTCAAAGCAAAAACTCTAAACCTCTGAAACTGAAAGGGAGAGAATAATTACATCTATTCCATGTTTTAAGTAAGATGGAACGTTTCTGGAGCATAATCAGTCAAAGACTTGGGGAGAAGCCATCTTAGATTCTGGGAGGTATGAGAAAGGTAAGGGGGAAACATTAATGATCTTGGTAGGCCTCTTTAAAACTGTTCAAACTACAGTAATTTTCACTGACTACTGGATTTTCCATCCCCCACAAAAAGCTCTGTATACAATTTGGTCACCCTTCTGCTCAGCCTTTCTATGAAGTCCACCAGAAACAGTCTAATGGAGATAGATGGTCCCCACGCAAGACACTAGTATTTCCAGTTTTCTGCCACATCCCCAGTCATCACTCCTTGGGGTTGGAATGCCATACACTGGGTGTTGTGGTACAAACAACAGACTGAAGTAACTTCCCTTAAGAAGTTCCTTAAAACACAAAAGATTTGAGCCCATTTGGAAGGAGTAAGGGGCCCTAAGGGTCTGCCAACCAGTCAGAGGACCACTTTGGAGGCGGTATGAACTTTTTTGTCTTCAACTGCTGTGGGTCTCGCTTGAGAAATCCGAACAATAGTAAACAACATTTTATTTTCCCAGATTCCCTTGTGGAGGCCAGGGATCGACCAATCCTCCTCCAAAAATTTTATGACTTGCCTCATGAAGACAAGCATGAAGAGTCCGAAAGGCGTTTAAGGAAAGACTACTAGCATATGATGTAACCTTCAGATGATGTGAAGGTTTTTCCCAATTCAGGCTACCTTAGGTTATATGGAGCTTCCCAAGGAATAACCGAATGTTAATTTCCATAAGAACTGTGGACAGTTATCACTGCTATGGGAGTTATTCAATTAGAAAGTAGGAATAAAGTTTGTCTCTGATTCTGGTTGAAGTGATCAATGATATCCCTTCAGTTCTGGAAAGTGTTCAGTTCAGCCAAAACTGAGTGGCTAGGGTTGTTGCAAAAGACAGAACTCTCCTAGACATCCTCCTTATGGGACAAAGCAGAATCTATGCAATTGCTATACCTCCACCTGGACTCAGGTCTCAGGAAAAGTAGAAGGGTCACTTCAGAATGTTAAAGGGAAAGACACCGATATTTCTAAGGTGTACCCCGATGGTTAAGAAATTTGTTCAGCTGATGCGTTTGAGACTCTGTGGAACATTTTTGAGATCAGTAGCTCAGGTGGCTACATCCTGCTGTTCAAAGTTCTGTTGAAGGTAGCCTTAATTAACTAAATGCTGCGTATAAAAAAATGGATTTTATCACGGTCTCTGTTAGTTGAACTAATCCAGGTTGGCCAATGGAGTGGTGTATTCGTGGCCGGAAGACAAGACAGAGTAGAAATGACGAGTAGATGGGAGAGCAATTCTCTGTGGATCGCAAGAAAAGGCACCGCCCCTGGGTTCCAGACTAATTACTCTGAAGATGATTTGTATTGAACAACCCTGATGGATGGAGATAGTATCTCCTTTCAGGGCAAATGACAATCTGTTTTTTCAATTATCCAGTGTAATATTGTCTCCTTCCATGCCAAAGCAAAGATAGGTTTGCCTGAAGCCTATTTTGAAATATTAGCATTTCTTAAACTCGGAATTCCTTTCCCACAATGCAACCCCTGTGTGTCCAGGTGTCACCTGACTCTCTTTCCGTCTCCCTGTGAAAATAAGGGCTCAGAGAAACGTCACAAGAAAATGCTGTATTTCGGCCTTAGCTACTGCTACGAGTAATAAACCGTCTTTTACTGTTAGCCCAGCAGGTTCATGCTTTCTCACAGCATCAATAAAACTATGGCGAAGTAACTTGTTAGCTTACAAGTGGGATCAAAATCTCAGACCCTTCAAAGTCCTTGAGACTAATTAGCAGAAGTATACTTTTGTCTTTCGATCACAAAAGTACCTTAAATAATAGTGTGTTCTATTTTTTCTTTTGACATTAGACACCCTGTTTTCTGTTATTCCCTGACCATTCCACAGCCATAAAGTTCTAGGATTCGAGGAGATGATGAGCGGTTCCACCACATAGGGACAGAATAAGGGAACACAACTATACAGCACCTACCTTTACTCTCCTTTGCCCGATCTTGTCCTTTTTGTATCTTCTCCCCCTGTCTTTGTATTGTACTCCTAACTTCTATTCTGGGAAATTGGTGATGGCTTTCCAGTTTGAAACAGTGAGCTAATAAGTATAACAAGTAAATGTGAATTAAAAAAAATAATAACTTAGGGCCCCTGGGTGGCTCAGTCATTTGAGTGTCTGACTCTTGATGTCAGCTCAGGCCATGATCTCATGGTTCGTGAGTTCGAGCCCCACAGTCAGCTCCGCCCTGTCACTGCAGAGCCTGCTTGGGACTCTCTCTCTCTCTCCCTCTATCTCTGCCCTTCCCCTGCTCACACACGCTCTCTCTCTCTCAAAATAAATAAACTTAAAAAAATAACTCAATGCTTATAAATATATTTTTAAGAATTAAAGACAAAAAAGAGCTGTTTCATAAAACACTAAGCTCCTGTACCATTTTCGTGAGAAATTCAGTTCTCCTGGGAACACTGTTTGGGGATGTGTTATCCTTCTGGGTTTGTTTTGGTTGACGTTCATTAAGACAATAATCTAAGCTAATTCTTTCTGAGGTTCCATCATTTACTCATCTCACGGTGGTGAAAATTTGTACCTTAAAGCCTTTCTAGACTGTTCATCTCACACACGCAGAATAAAAATGTGCACTTAACATTAAATATTGTCCACGTTGTTAATTTTGTTAAGTAAAAATAATAACAAACAACAACAAAACGGAAAGAAAATGCCTTAGCCTTTTAATTTAGACATGTGTCTATGATCCTGCAATTTAATTGCATTTAATGGTAACTTAAGCACAAATAGATATTTTTGCTATATATTGTGTATATATCACACATAATGCTTATATGCATTTATTCACTGTCATCAGTTAAACAGTAAGATACCTGGGAGCAAGGAAACTGGCTCTTCTTTCGTTAATTAGGAATCTCTGTTCAGGAAACTCGTATTTTTGACCAACTGCATGTTGTTTAAATCAAATATATTGATTTATTTACACTCCTGATATCCTACAGGATATGCTTCTAAATAGACATTTATGTCAAATGAGCCATACACTTTTAAGCATCGTGGGGGATAAAAGAAAAGAAATGTGCATTAACATTAGAGATAATCTTATGTCGTAATTTAATTATCCTTTGTAAGCTATTACAATGCTTGTTATCTAACAGTCACAGAGAGGAGACTCATGACCTTTTAAGTTTTTCAAGATTATCTCAGAAACAGCAATTCCAAAGCATTTTTATCTGTGACACTGCACGGTGCAACAAAATGTAAAATTCAGAAATTACATCTATGATAAATCCCCAAAGAAGTTCCTTTATCACATTCATTGACATTTCTACAGTGCACAGATGAATTTATTACAGAACTTTTACCCAGTAAAACTGAATTAGATTAATGGAAGAGAAAAGCAATCTTAATTAGGTGTAAGCACACTTTGTGAATCTATTCCTATTTAACTTTTTTTTTGATAAAAGTTCTTTTTTTTAAATGTTATGCTAAAATCTAAAACAATTAAAATTTGTATATCTGGATATGGGCCCAAAGTTTTTTTTTTATACATTTGAAATAAAATTTAATGTTTAATTGTATTATAATTAATTATGCTGATGTGATATATAATTAAAGAACTTGGCAGAAAGGTCACTTTTTTGTGTTGCATGAAAAAATAAAGTTTTACTTTCTGGCCATATGATACTTTTGAGAATAGGATATTTTTAAACATAAGACACAAAAGGATTTCATTGTATACAGATGTATTTCTCTTATATGAAGAATATTTTGCTGAGTAAGGAATCTCAAAGTGCGGTGAGGTTCAATTACACAGCTTGCCTAATGACCAGATAGTTCTGGCAGAACTAGTAATGTGTTGGGAATAAGGTGAAATCATTTTTCTTATTAATATGTGTGCTTCTTTATGGATAAGTTGTTTACCTCTGTATCTGGTGTATTTAAAAATAACAGGAGGAAGCTGAATAAAAAAATTTTGAAGTAACTTTCCTAGTCTAACGTAAGCATTTCTCACTAGTCTTCATTTAAAAAAGTTTCTGTAGGCTTGGGGCACCTGGGGGGCTGAGTCAGTTAAGTGTCTGACTTTGGCTCAGGTCATGAGCTCATGGTTTGTGAGTGTGACCCCTCCATCCAGCTCTCTGCTGTCAGTACAGAGCCTGCTTTGGAAACTCTGTCCCTCCCTCTCTCTGCCCCTTCTCTCTCTCTCAGTGTCACTCTCAAAATAAATAAATAAACTTAAAAAAAAAGTTTTGAAAGTGTGAGATACGTCTGTGGATAAAGTCACATGTAATTTGAAACAACTGAGCAATAAAAAAATATTTTAAACAGATACAAGAACTAAATCAGTCACTCAAAACTACACAGTAAAGTTTGTGGATAATTCTGTATGTGAATATACTCATTAAAAAAGCTTTTTTTAAAGTGTATTTATTTTGAGAGAGAGAGAGAGAGAGAGTAGGCATGTGAACAAGGGGGAAAGGTAGAGAGAGGGAGAGAGAGAGAAAATCTCAAGCCGACCCCCAACTCTGCCAGTTCAGAGTCCCATGCAGGGCTTGGCCCCACCACCACCGGCGAGGGTGAGATCATGACCTGAGCCAAAATCCGGACTCCAACTCTTAACTGACGGAACCCAGGTGACCTCCCCCCGCCCCTACAAAAAAAGTTTCTAAGGCAAATATTTCAATAGCCATATTTGATAATAAAAAGTGAGCACACTTTTAACATTTGAGTTTAACTTGGAGACTTTTATGTGAAAATACAAGATACAAATACTTGCAGCCCAAAGGTTACACTATAACTTTCTGGAGCAAAACTTGTGATCAGTTCCTTCACTGAAATATAAATTCTTGCACCACGGTCAGCCAAGGCCAGTATTATTTCCATGTCTGTTCCCTGATGCGCCAGGCACAATTTAAACCTAAGAAGAAATGTCACTAGAAGAACATAGGAAACTTGCAGTTTCCTCTTCTGATGTAAGGAGATTCGAAGTCAGTCACCACTTCAGAAAAAGCTGAACAGACTGAAAAATCAACCCTTCTGGGATCCATAAAAGGGGAGAGAATACAGGGCAAACCTCTGCCCCCACGGATGGAGACACAGAGGGGAATACAGGGAGTCTCAGATTACTTGAACAGACTATCGAGTGGAAACCACAGGGAAGCCAGCAGGGGGGAAGGAAAACCTAAATTAAAACTGACAGATGGCCTGAGGCTCAGTGCAGACAGCTCTTTGAGTTGAAAACCGGGTGGGGCACCTGGGTGGCTCAGTTGGTTGAGCATCTGACTTGAGCTCAGGTCGGGATCTCACAGTTTGTGAGGTCGAGCCCCACATCGGGCTTGCCACTCCCTGTGCAGAGCCCTCTTTGGATCCTCTGTGCCCCTCTCTCTGCCCCTTCCCTGCTCGTGCTCTTTCTCAAAAATAAATAAACATTAAAAAAAAAAACAAACCTTAAAATCCTGCTTTGGATTCTGGGTCTCCCTCCCTCACTCTCTCTCTCTCTCTCTCAAAAATAAAGCTTAACAAAATTTTAAAAATTTAAAATAAACAGGGGGACCCCATCAGCAGGAGCCTCCTACTAGTGTGAGATTTACCTCCGGGATCTCACCCAGGTTCTTGCCATAAATGTCAGAGAATCCTCTGATGCTTCTGGGAGGGAGAGAAGAAAAGAAACAGTTTTGAAACATCCCAGAGCACTCTGTTCTTAATAATGGCGGCCCTCGGGGGAAACTAATAATCCTGGGCCTAACCCGCTGGGGCTTTACCAGAACCTAACTGACCTGAGGGAAAGGAAAGGACAGACTCCAGTTAGCCCGACCCTTCCACATGTGAGAAGGGAAACCCCAACTCCTGCGCACTCTAGCCATCCTGTCCCCCCAAGGTCGGGGAGGAAAAAAAAACCCTGAAAAACCCTTGTGAAGTTCACCGTCCAGAGGCATAGGCTCACTGAAAGACTGAGACCTAATCATAGCATTATGGAATACTTCCTCTCCCCGATATGTCACCATCACCGTACTAAAAGCCTGCTTATAGCCGTTCCTTTTGTCAAATACCTCATGTCCCACTGCCAAGAAAAACTTATGAGGTATATCATACCAAAAGACAAAAGGCAAAAGGTATTTGGAAGAGGACACATAGCAGAGCAGAGCAGGGATATTGGAATTATGGAACCAGGAATTGAAAATAACTGCAATTAATATGCTAAGGGTTCCGATGGCTAAAGTACCCAGCATGCAATGGAAGCAGAGGGACAGAAATCCAAGGAAGACCAAAAAGAAATAACAGAGATCAAAAACACTGTCAAAGAAATAAAGCACACCTTTGATGAGCTCATTGTTAGACTGGACACAGCTGAGGACAGAATCCCTAAACCTGATGATATCTCAGAAATCTCCCAAACTAAAAAGCAAAGTAGGGTATGTGTTCTGGGACCAATAGTATGTGAGGGGTATTTAATGTAATGCCCCCGATTTTGAATCCAAGAGACCACCAAGGAGCCGATACCTATGCAAACGCACGAGGGTTTATTTGCAAGCTCGAGCTTGGGCCCAAGTATACCCGACACAGCAGAGCAGGGAATTGGACTCCTAGGTTAAGAGGTGTAGCAGTTTTATAGGGGCCGGTGGCCAATGGGATTGTAACACACACAGAAAGTTGCATAGTCATGTCAGTCCACAAGCAGGTGGCCAATTGAATTACAATGTACCCTATAGTAACTGTTTGAACTAGCCTATCACTCTGGTCAGAATTGGCGCCCAAGTTTGGCGGGCAAAAGGCGGGGTTTGCATTCTTTGGCGGTTAGGAGGTCCGCATTCCTATATGAGCCGGTTTCCAGTAAGGGTGTGCTCAGTGGCTTGACTAGGGTGGAGGAGTGTCTTAAACAATAAGTAGGTCATGTGGGGGTTATACAGGACATGGTGGGTGTAGCACAAAATGGAGTTAGTTTTGCTCTGCTTGTCCAGGGGTAGGGGATTTTTGTTAAATTCCTTGGGTCCCACATTTAAAAAGCAGAAAATAATATTATGCTAATTGAAAATTTGGAGAGGAAATGGTTTTCTGTCCATTAGACCTGTGACTTTCAAAAAGCAAGCAGAATCTTTTTTTTTAATTTTTTTTAATGTTTATTTATTTTTGACAGAGAGAGAGAGAGACAGAGCATGAGCTGGGGAGGGGCAGAGAGAAAGGGAGACAAAGAATCCGAAGCAGGCTCCAGGCTCTGAGCTGTCGACACAGAACCCCACTTGGGGCTCGAGGCAGGGCTTGACGGGGGCTGCACCCAAGGACTTGAACTCAGAGACCCGGAGATCATGACCTGAGCCGAAGTCAGATGCTCAACTAACTGAGCCACCCAGGCACCCCATCAAAAAGCAATATAGATTCTAAGAAAAGTACAATTTCTAGAAGAATGAGGAAAATAGCTTCACTGTGCCCAGAAAAAAAAAATTAAAGGTAATTTTTTCACGATATTGCTAGGTTTGGTTTGTCCCACACCAGTTAACAATTTATAATTCCTGATTTTGCTAATATGTTTAATTTTAAATTATATGTTATACGAATGATGTGTATCCTCCTCTTTTTGTACTGAAATATAAACCACTTGAGGACTGAGATTAGCTCAGTTTGGAACCCTACTGTACCCCAGACATGACTTACCTTTGATCAGTCAACCTAGTGTACTCTCCTCATTTTCTATATCCAGTTTATAAACATACTTCTCAGTCTTTATTATAAATTCCATGTCATATATATGTGTATGTATATGTATATGTGTATGTATATGTATATGTATGTATATGCATACACACAAAAACTTTATATGCACAGTGTTTGCTGAGTGTTTATTTTACTAATTTTATAAAGGAAACTTTTTAAAAGTTTATCATAATGAATAGTTTGAAAGTGTTTATAAAGAAAGAAAAACTATTTTTGATAGCTGAGGCAAAATAAATAAATACAACATTTTTAGTTTTATGCCCATTGTTGCACGAACTGGCATTTAAAATTTCTCAGTTTGGACTTGGGAAATACGAAAGATAAAAGGGAGAATGATGAAGTGTTTTAAAAAAATAACCTTTAGCACAAAAGACGAGACTGGGAGAGTAAAAACTCAGAGGATTCTCAGAAAATCTTGATGTTCGTCATATGAAAATATTTTATTCCTCTGAAAACAGTGAAAAAATGTAAGAACTCTAAGACTTGAATAGGGCCACTCGAAGATATAATTTGTATCGATAAAAATGAGGGGCGAACACCAAATGTTGATGAACATATGGAGCAGCATGAACTCTCATTCAGTTGATGGAAATCCCATATGGTACAACCACTTTAGAAGATGGTTTGGTCGTTTCTTATAAAACTAAACATTCTTTTAACCATAAGATCCTACAGTTGTGCTCCTTGATATTTACCAAAGTGTGTGGAAAACATGTCCACAGAAAATTGTGCACACCCACATTTACAGCATCTTTATGTATAATTTTCAACACTTGGAAACAGCCAAGATGTTCTTCAATAAGTCATTGGATCAACAAATTTTGGTACATCCACCATGGATTATTATTCATAATTAAAGGGAAATATACTATCAAGCCATGTAAAAACATGAGAGAAGTTTAAATACACATTAAGTGAAAGAAGACAAATCTAAGAAGGCAGCATACTGTACAATTCCAACCATATGACCTTCTGGAAAAGGAAAATTATGGAAACAGTAGAGGGATAGTGGTTTCCAAGGGATAGGGGTGAGGGAAGAAAAGACAAATAAGTGAAATCCAGGAGATTTTTAGGGCAGGAAATCTATTCGGTAAAATAAAGCAATGGTGGATACCCGTGCACAGAGAGAGAATTCTTCCTCAACCCTCAAGTTCTTCCAACTGGACTCAGATATAATTAACATAAGACAAGTTAACAGGAGGAAAAAAAAAACAACAACAAAGTTTTATTATATGCAAACAGAGACCCAGCAATGAAACAAAGACCTGAAGGAATGACCAAGGCGGACAGTTTTTATATATTTTAAACAAGGACATGATAAATTTATGAGGAACTTAAAACATAAGGAAAACGGGTGTTTAGTAAGGAATTCTAAGTAGAGTTTGGACTGAGGTAGTAGATTATTAGTTCAAGAAAGAAAGTGGTAAGATTTATTTCTACAGCTTTCTAAATCTTAAAGTGTCTATCTCTGGTGATAAGGACGTCTTTTACTTTCTAGCAGAGGGAGGATATTTTTCACATAGGAAATTTGTTTCCTGCTCTCAGAGGGACACTTCACGTGTGCTTGCATTGGTAGTCTTAAGTAACATTTATTTAAAATAATCAATATATAAAGGGGGCGCCTGGGTGGCGCAGTCGGTTAAGCGTCCGACTTCAGCTAGGTCACGATCTGGCGGTTCCTGAGTTCGAGCCCCGCATCAGGCTCTGGGCTGATGGCTCGGAGCCTGGAGCCTGTTCCCGATTCTGTGTCTCCCTCTCTCTCTGCCCCTCCCCCATTCATGCTCTGTCTCTCTCTGTCCCAAAAATAAATAAAAAACGTTGAAAAAAAAATAATAAATAAATAAATAAATAAATAATCAATATATCAAAGTGACACATTTTGAGAGTCGGCCCTTGGCTTCTACACCTGTCTTTTTACATTTCTCAAAACCCATAGAATATACAACAACATAAAGAGTGAATCCTTATGTATACTATGGGCTTTAGTTATTAATAATAATAATAATAATAATAATATATCATTAGGAGTTCATCAATTGTAACAAATGTTCCACACTTATGCAAAATGTTGTAGTGGGAGAAACTGGGTTGAGGCTAAGGGGTTATGCGGAAACTGTATTTTCTACTCAAGTTTTCTACTGAAAAAAAAAAGGTTACGAATTAAAAAAGAAACTGAAGGGTGGAAACAAATGCATGGAATAGTCAAACAAAATATTTCCTTCTTTCTTTAAAAGAACATAATTTTGCATACTTCCATGACTAGATTAAAAACAAGACTTAATTATTTTCTCAGGAGCAAGAATCTGGAATAAAATTATGGCAATAGGTCTCGAGCCTGAATACAGCAAAAAAACATGGAATTCTTCATCAGTTTCCTTCAAACTTGGAAAATGATTAAACAAAGAAAAATCAACAAAAAGAACTAAGTAATGCTCTTACAGTATTCCTTAATCAACAAATATTACAAAGAACTGTGAGCAACTGAAATTGCTGTCTTGGGAGAGCCTGGGTGGCTCAGTCAGTTAAGTGTCAGACTCTTGATTTTGGCTCAGGTCATGATCTCCTGGTTCATGAGTTCGAATCCTGCATCTGGCTCTGTGCTGATGGTGCAAACCTTGCTTGGGATTCTCTCTCCTCCTCTCTCTGTGCCCCTTCCTACCCATGCATGCTCTCTCTCTCAAAATAAATAAATAAGCACTTAAAAAGAAATTGCTTTCTTAGAAGTCTAAGAAGTAACCTAGGATCTTACAACGGTGAGGATTCTCCTCTGGTATTTGGCCAAGGGTCCCATTAAAACAGTTATATTACAAACATCTGTTGTTTATCTACTAAGATATTTCAGACATATTATAAAATTAGTGCAACCATGAAGAATGTCCCTGTTTCTTGATACAAATGATTTAATGAAAATAGCATCCACTAAATTCCGTGGTCAACTCAGCAAAATCCGTTGGTCCTTCAGGCCACCTTCACAAGTCCATTTCTGGCTCTGTGAGGCCTAATACAATTATTGCTTGTATCTATGTAGTTAATGATTACTATAAACTATTTCCTAAAATGTATCTAATTCAGGGGCGCCTGGGTGGCGCAGTCAGTTAAGCATCCAACTTCAGCCAGGTCACAATCTCGCGGTCCGGGAGTTCGAGCCCCGCGTCGGGCTCTGGGCTGATGGCTCAGAGCCTGGAGCCTGTTTCCGATTCTGTGTCTCCCTCTCTCTCTGCCCCTCCCCTGTTCATGCTCTGTCTCTCTCTGTCCCAAAAATAAATAAACGTTGAAAAAAAAAATAAAAAGTCTCTTAAAATGTATCTAATTCATAATAGCTTAAGTTACATATTCAAAAACTATACTTAAAAGCTCTTTAAATACATCATTCCATTTCAGATTATGATATAATAGAAATTAAGAACCTGACTCCATTTTTGATAGTTGGTTGCCTTCAAGCTCACTGTAGAATTCAGCAACAGCCAGATGGTAAAGATGTGTAAGATTGGATATGGAGAAAGGGTACAGAGCTTCCATGCTCTCTCCAGGCCCTCCACTGCTCCCACAGCACATATTCACCAACCCAGAAGCTTTCCATACCCTGCCATTTTGGATTCTTTATGGAGCTTTCATCACATAGGCATGGCTGATTTAATCATTGGCCATTGGCTATTGAACTCAACGTCTAGCCCGTCTCCCATCTTCCTGGCGGTTATGGGGCAGAACTGAGATTTCCAGCCTTCTAATCACTTGGCTGGTGCCTCTGGCAAACAGCCCCCATCTTCAGGTAAGTTCCAAGAGTCACCTCATCAACGTAACAAAAGAGACCTTTTTTTGCTCCTGTCACTTAGGAAATTCCCAGAAACTCTATGTCAGAAGCAGAGATGAAAACCAAATATATATTTTTTATTATAAATCACAATATCACAATTTTTCTATTCCTATTTGTTTTTATCTTTTCGCTTTTTTAGCTTAAAAGTTTTGTGGTCAGAGAAGTAGGGTTATGTTCACATCTTTTGTAGCCAGTAATAATAATGGCAAAAATTATGGCTGTGTTAGGAATATTCCGATTGGTTTTTCTAAGTAAGCTCTACGCTAGACATGGGGCTTGAACTTTTAACCCCGAGATCAAGAGTTGCATTAAGTGATGTTTATAATTAAATAACTTAAAATCAAAAACTAGTCTATGAAGGAGGAGATATTATGAACCCAGTCTTATAGCTAAGGTTTTGGTCAGCACATTAGGCAGTCTGACCTTCAAGACCCTCTTAATCTAGATCTCCTGATTCCCAGTTCTTTTTTCTCCTTGCCACATGGATATTTAATTTTATCAAAACATTTTACTCACGTACAACTTGACTGCATTCTTGACTGTATCCTTAATTCTTTCTACAGTTATTCTCTAAGCAGTCTCTATCACTAAACTGGTTTTAAATTTAGAATAATGATGTCAACTGTTTGTGATTTCGTTCGTTGTTCATATTTATAACTAAATCAGAACAAACACTGGAGTTCTGATTAGATGCACACTGCTCAATATGCAAACATTCACAACAGTTGTCATAAAAAATCAGAAATTGAAAAAATTCCAACTAATTTACAGCTGTAAACATTGGCCTAGTTGTCATCCAGGCTGCATATAAAATACTCATTGAATTTGTATTCAGTGGAAGGAATTCTAAATTTCACATGCCGTTATCACAAAATTTAATCCAGATAATAAATATGAAAAGTACATTATAAAGCCTGCAAATTATAAAAAGTGAAGTCAAATGGGATTTAAGACGAAGACTTAAGTTTTTATATTTGTTTTTATTTTTGTTTTTTAATCTTAACTATTATTGTATTGACTCTTAATTTCAGGAGTGGCTCAAAATCATAAGGCAAAATTAATTTCCAGGTTTTGAAAAAAAATTCTTTAGAATTTGCTCAAAGCATCTCTAATATGCAATGCAAAATAATTAAGAGAATTATTATTACACTTGAAACTAAGAGATAGAACCATCAAAAAATTAATTGAATAACAGGGTTCCTGGGTGGCTCAGTTGGTTAAGCATCTGACTTCCCCTCAGGTCATGATCTCACGGCTTGTGAGTTCGAGTCCCATAGTAAGCTCTGTGCAGACAGCTCTGAGCCTGGAGCCTACTTCGAGTTCTATGTCTCCCTCTCTCTCTGCCTTCCCCCTCTCACGCTGTCTCTCTCTCTCCTTCAACAATAAATAAACATTAAAAAAAATTCAAAGGGCACCTGGGTGGCTCAGTCAGTTAAGCCTCTGACTTCATCTCAGGTCATGATCTCAGTTTGGGAGTTCGAGCCCCTGTCGGTCTCTTGCTGAGCGCTCCGAGCCTGGAGGCCGCTTACGTTTCTGTGCCTCCCTCTCTCTCTGTATCCCTCCCCGACTTGTTCTCTCAATTTGTTCTCCCTTTTTGTACTCTCAAAAGTAAGTAAATAAACATTAAACATTTTTAAAAATTAAAAAATAATTAAATATCAAATATCATAAAAGGGAGACAACAGTCTCATGAATATCCTCATGGCTTGAATCCAACAACCCAGTAAACTGATGGGTTTTCACAAATATAGAAAACAATACACAAGTTTTGTTTTCAATAATCTTTTTATTCAATTCTGCACATGAAGTTTTATTTCAGAAAAAAACAGTAATTTTTTTTGCCATAATCTGAAATTCTGTAGGAAATATCCAAGAATGCCAAAGTTACACACACACACATATATAATATGTATATAATTTTATGCAATACACTGTGTAAGTTTCAGTAACATGTCATAAAAATATTTCATCGTTGGTTCCAATATTTTGGCAAACCATGCCTTTCATTATTTGCATTAGCTTCTTATCCATATTCAAAGGGAAAAAATCAGGCCACTTATTCAAAGGGAAAAATAAGTGGCATGGTATAAACCCTGTGTTTTTTTTAAAAAAATATCTTTTGGTGATTACAATTGTGAGATTGAGATTGGAAAGGCAAATGTGAGACTTAAAATGAAACCGTGAAACCATTAGAGATCAGTATGTGCAGCATATCAACTAGACACAGAAAGTGGTCACATTAAATGATTTCTCCACTTAGGAGTTTCATGGGAAGAGAGAGCATTACAAGGCTCCTTCCAGAACCGCAGACTTGGTAAACGCATGCTCCTGCTCACCCCTGAGGTGCACTCTGGCATCTTTTTCTGAAATTTTGCGATACCCCGAACAGGACACCATTAACTGGTGACAGTAAATATTTCCTTTCTTCAAAATGGTCATATGCAATTTTTATCCTCTTTTCTCTGTGGTGTTCGTTCGATGGATAATGTTTCCCAACCCAGAACCTTCCGTCTAATGCTTATCCTTCATATCTCAGTAGCGTATCATTTTGTTCCAGAATATATTTTGACCGGTTTGATTAAATGGGTTAAATGTCATTAATGGGCATTTTTACGGCAATCATAGTTGTCATGTTTAGAATTCCTCAAATTCTAAGCTTGGTGAAAGTTTTGGTTTTAGGCATCTTTATGTCTCTACTTCCTGACATATTGCATGATATAAACTCTCAATAAACATCAGTACACATTGGTCATTTATAGAACTCTTCTCATTTTATTTCCCTAAGAAGGCTTATTTCTCAGGTTATTCATATATAGTAGTGTGTGTTATATGTAGAACTACTCTTAAGGAATTTCTAGAATATTTAATCTTAGTTCCATTTACCTAAAAAGATAGCAAGATACATTTATCCCTATTCTCTCTCAGATATTAAAAAGTAAAATATTTAAAGATTATTTATATATTTAACTCTATATACTTCCCATCTTCATGTTTTTTGTGGGTGCTACAAGTTTATAAGCATGAGGTATAGTTGTAAAGCAATTTTAAAAGCTTATGAAAATGAAAAATACGTTAACAAATTCATACAAGTAAATTAAAAATATAGATTTTAGGAATGCTGAGTTCTTCATGGATCTGTAAGACACAACAGTTCCTTAAAAAACAAAACTAAACAAAGCAAAACAAAACAAAAACCACACAGCAGCTTGCTGAGGATCAAAATGTACCAGGGTCACTTTGAAACTTAAACCTGAATCATATCGATGAGCAATCCCCTTGCAAGATTCAGGACCCACCAGGAAACTTGGTATTTCATTGGTTTATCATAAGGTTTCAGGTTATAGCAATTATGCAAGATATTGGCAAGGTATATTTATGTAAGGCTTTATAGTAGTTAAAAGCACAAAATATAGCAGAAGGAAAAAAATAAATAAAAACAAAACAAAACAAAACAAAAAACAGGCACACATCCAAGATATTTGAGACAGTTTCGAGACTCTTTCCTTAGTCAGGTAGGATACGGTTTGTCTCTAGATCATGAATCAGGATCTAGATATTTATATATAACATCTTGATATCAGGGAAGACCCAGTCTCATTCATGGAAGCGTCTTTTAAAACCCTCTGACTGTATGACCATACTCCATCACAGAAATCAAGAGACCAAAACAGGAAGCAGGTGCAAGCCATCATTCAGAATATTTCCTATATAAAACTGATTGGCCGGGTTTCATTCCTGCTGGAAGATATAGTGGAGAACTGTTTCTTTGACTTTTCAAGCTTCCAGAGCTTACATTCCTCAGCTTGGGTGTGTCCCACATTCTGTCAACCTCTGCTTCTACCATCACATCTCTTTCTCTGACCTTCCTGCCTCCGTTTTATATACATCCTGTGCTTATGTTTCTTCTATCCAGATAACACAGGATAATCTCTCCCCATAAGCGTCCTTAACTCAATAACATTTGCCAAGTCCCTTATGCAATGGAAAGTAATATATTCACAGATTCCAGAGATTAAGAGGTGGGCATCTTTTGGGAAACTTCCACAGCTGGTTTTTAATTTGTGTGTTGAACATTGGCAGTTAGACAGCTCATATGCAAATTACATTTTCTGATTTTAAATCCCCACAGACTCGTGAGGCCATAACTGTCCTATAAATTCATTTATTGTACTTCTACTGCCAAGATCCCAGGCCATCTGCCTTCACCTATGTCTTCTTCTCTCTGTAGGAACATGTTTAACACCATCTTGAATCTGTGTTCACAATCTGTTCCAACGTTCTCCCCTAGCAGTTTGTTCAAATATTTGCTGAGTTTGTGTCGTCCATTTTTCTGAATCTATACTATCTGTCCAAACTTCTTGCCGCCTCTTCCTTCTTCCTGAAATAACATTGGCAATGAGTCTTTTTCCTCCGAAGGATTTCTTTTTTTAGGGTTAGTTTAGCTTTTCCTGGGAATCCTAGATTCCTGTCAAGTTATGTTTTCAGTCTCTTTTATACTCTTTTAGGAAATGTTGGTTTATCCATCAAGTATGTGGTTTCTTTGAGTGTTCGTTGCTTACATGTGGCTTAAATCTAGAATTTCAACACTGAAGTATGTAATTTCCTAGGATAGTGTCTTAAGTCTATAAGCCACTTATACACTTTAGATTGAGTTTGCCGAAGAGTTTACCATAGGTCACATCTGTGAACCCTGGGACTCTCAGTAATATAGCAAGTATGCTAGCCCTCCAAAGTAACTTGTAAGCTAACTTTGGTTTGAGTTGACGAAGTGTACTTTATTTTCCACCATTCACAAAAAGTATGGTTGACAGCCATCAGGGCTCACAATACAAGTCAGATGCATAACAGACGGATATAATACATATCATATTCTGTAAATTTCTCCACAAATCATCCGTATGTTCTTACTCTGCATTGTGTGTCCTTGACATTGGACGAACCATCTGCATATTTTTGAGAGGAAAATATGCAAACTTCTAAAGTTCTGTGTGACAACAAAGCAACATTATGATTATTCCAAGGGCTTACCTAAAGGTGTTATGGGTCATTTTTATACAACATTTAGATGAATATAGATTGAATGTCCTTAAATACATCAAGACCCAACCTAGATCTTTACTTTTTAAAATTTTTTAAAAATGTTTATTTATTTCTGAGACAGAGAGAGAGCAAGCATGAGTGGGGGAGGGGCAGAGAGAGAGGGAGACACAGAATCCGAAGCAGGTTCCAGGCTCTGAGCTGTCAGCACAGAACCTGATGTGGGGCTTGAACTCACAAATTGCGAGATCATGACCTGAGCTGAAGTCGGTCGCTCAACCGACTGTGCCACCCAGGCCCCCCTAGATCTTTACTTTCATATGAAATAATAGTTTACATGAAGCAGTCACCCGATGGACACCTGTAAAAACTCATTTTCTCACTCTCTGCTTCGCAGGAGCTGCCAAGGCAATGCAATATTTTCTGTTTTGCTTTACCTTGTTATTGGCTCCCTGTCAATCAGCCATCAATTATCTTTCGTTCCCTCTGTCATTAATCTTCACCCATACCCTCACTTCTAGGGTATGATGGCTAAGCTAGCAAGACTAATGACCTGTAGTTATGGCAACCATGTAAGTTGGGTCAATGTTTTCTCACTACCAGTTACTTGGAGTAATATTAGATAAGAACATGAGTATAGGACTGTTGCATCCACTGGTGGAAAGAGGCAGATTATACAAGTACCTAAAGGAATAATTTAGTATTCCTCAGAGGAATGATCATTCTCCTGAAAATTTTGGCAGAAATATTTAAAAGAATGGTCATGATGTCATGTTTAGCAATCAAGGTTTTTGTTTTTTTTTTCAGGACTCAAAATTAACACGCGTTCTGGCACTACAATTTGGAGCAGAAAAAAAAAGAAGTAGAGTGCATGTAAGTTCTTGTGTCAACCCCCATTATCTCTTTCCTGTTTTCCCTGCAATATTTTATTTTATTTTATTTTATTTATTTTATTTTATTTTATTTTTTTATTTTAATAATTTTTCAAGTTTATTTATTTTGAGAGAGGGAGAGAAAGAGAGAGAGAGAGAGAGCATGAGAAGGAGAAAGACAGGGAAAGAGAGAGAATTCCAAGAAGGCTCTGCACTGTCAGTGCAGCGCCTGAGGCAGGTCTCAAACCCATGAACCTTGAGATCATGACCCAAACTGAAATCAAGGGTCCAGCGCTTTACTGAATGAGCCACCCAGGCACCCCTTCCCTACAATATTTTAACCATTGATCCGTTAATGATCTTCTTACTTCCGCACACATTCATTCACTCAAGTGAGCCATCCCTTGAGTGTTTTACGAACCCTCAATTTGGCAAGCAGGTATTTTAGTCAACTATTACAATTTTAAATAATCTACCTTTTTGTGTATTCTAAAGTAAATGAGAAGTCCATTGTACCCGTTGCTGAATCTTTCACTGGTGTTATGGTGCACCTTCCGTAAAACGGTTCTGTGTATCAGTTGGTAGATTAGGGAGTCCAAATTAAAATAATGTTTTCAAATATTTTCAGCTAAAGACCCCTCATAATATTAATGACACCTACTTCAGGTACAAGATATGAAAATCCAAATCCAGAGTAAGTACATATTTAGGTCAAGACCCGTGATTATCTACTTGGAATCCTGAGAATAAATAAATCTAACTGCTTTAGCCCATATCGGTTAGCCTGATCTTCTCAGTAAAGTGACGGTGGTATTTGCCTTAACAAAAAGGCCAACTGTCAGTCACACTCTTGTTTTCTGAAGAAGTGAGATAGGTCTTTTTCCACTACTTGTTGCATTGCTTGAATGACTTTGTCATCTCATCATGTCCACTTGAGAGGCCACTTCCAATGAAATAAAGAGCATATCCACTTGTTGGCTTTATTCCCCCTCTGAATTCGGTGGTGGTCTTTTTCTTCCTTTGCTAAATGATCATTTTTTTTTCATAACATGTGTCATATGCTATGATTCCTTTTATCTTCCAGTCATCTGAGGTCTATTTTCTGGACCATATTGTCAGTTTACTGGCTCTGTTCAGGATTAATATAAATGTATATCATCATCATAATCTTTATCACCATCACCACCACCACTGATATTGGGAACACAATTCTTTATTTTGCCCATTGAACGAATGTATCTTGTTCTTTACAAAGTGCAGCTATCCACCACGTACAGTGCAGCTGTTTTTAGACTGTCAGTCCTCCACCCTTGAAATGTAAACCATGTGCTCTTTGGCAAACTTACATAACCAATGATATGCAGGATCCCATCTGGCAGTGGGATTAGGTAACTCCTCAGGATGATCTAATGTAGGACTCAAAGTTATGGCAAATATATCTTCATGTACACAATATGTACCTCCAGGAGTCCCCTGACACATGCCCTTGAACATGTGATGTTGTGTAGCATTCTCTGTTGGAATGCTGTTCTGACATATTCTGCGAGGCAACGGGTATTTCAGGTCTCCAAATGACTATATGTCTTCTCATAACAGTAACAGGTTTAATTAAAGCTCCTGACAATAGTTGTATTTCAGAGGGGACATATTTTGCAGCAGCCTCAAGTAACTTTCTAACAAAATCCTACCAGTCATTTATTGGTGGTGGTCAGGGTCTTATTCCAGAGGCTCCAGCCCACGTAAATGCAAGTGGCTGTCATTTCTAATGTTGTTGAGCTCTGACAATATGTGGCTTCAAAGGAATTGATTGGGCAGTGGGCATTTGAAGCTCTAAGGAAGCCATTTTTGCTCAGAGTTCCATACCAAGTTAGACTGTAGGGTAAGAACATTTGTGAATATGGGGCTGAGAATGTTGCCAGTTGTGTGGATTGTGGTTTCTCCAGAGACCAAAAATCTAATCAGTCTTTGTGCTAATTGTTTTCCCTTGGATCTTTTAAAGAAAACAGTTCTTTAATAAAAATGTGAAAGGTCTTTAGTACCAGTGGCCCAAGTAATGCATTCATCTTTTTTTTTTCTTTTTCAGTTGAGTCAAATATAAGTCTTTTATTCTCATGTAGTGCTGATGAGGAAGATAACTCAGATATTTCTGTGGTTTAATGGTAATCATGCATTGTAATCTGTCCCACATGAATGCAATTTTTCTACTTTCTTCTGTAAAAACAATGACTAAATAGATAGTAAAATGTAACAATTCTTCATGTATTCTTAATGTATGCTAGAATAACCTATTATTTTTATGTTTTGTAAGTAACAAATACAACGGTGACGAAAGAAAAATACCTTGGATGTGCCTCACTTTATACAAAAATTAACTTGAAAATTGATCATAGAAGAAAGAAAGAAAACATATAGGACATCTATAGGAAAAATATCTGCAAACCTGGAGATGGTGAAGGTTACTTAGCCAGGACACAAAAGCATTACATATAAATAATAATAATAGAAGAAAAATGAGCTTCATCAAGTTTACAAAGATCTAGGGGTGCCTGGGTGGCTCAGTCGGTTAAGCGTCCAAATTATGCTCAGGTCATGATCTTGCCATTTGTGAGTTCAAGCCCCGCATCGGGCTATGTGCTGACAGCTCAGAGCCTGGAGCCTGTTTCAGATTCTGTGCTTCCCTCTCTCTCTCTCTGACCCTCCCCTGTTCATGCTCTGTCTCAAAAATAAATAAACGTTAAAAAAAGTTTACAAAGACCTACATTTGGTTGTAATTTCTTTTTTTCTTTGCAGAAAAAGAAATGGCATACTTCAGAAATTAAGAGAAAATATCTAGAAATATATTCCTTACTAAACACTTGAATATAGAATACAAAGAAGAGAGGAAAACTATCACAGCATTCTAATAATGCAAAGAATAAAAGACTGAAACAGACAATTCACAACAGAAAATACATGCATGGCAACTAAGCAGCTGAAAAGATATTCAATATCATCAATCATCAAGGAAACAAATTAAAAAGCCCAAGATATCATCATCAGCCCACTAAAATGGCTTAAATAAAAGAAAAGCAATGCCAGATGTTGGTGAGAACGCAAAACAGCTGGAAAGCATTATGATGGAAAGATTGTAAATGGTATTTTCACCTTACAACCATAGGACAATTTCTTATCACATTAAACACACATCTATACTTTGAGCCAGAAATTTCACTACTTAGGTATTCATCTGAGAGAAATGAAAACATATGTACACACACACACACACACCTTTACACAAATGTTCACAGAATTTTTTTTTAATTTCTGAAACTGTAAATAGGCCACATAATGGCGCAGCCATTATTTCATCATATAATGAAATATGACTCAGCCAAAAAAAAAAGAAAAAAGAAAACGAAAATAAGCCAAAAAACAAAACAGATTGCTTATAGCACAACATGGAAGAAGGCTTTGTAATCATTTTCTCCATAAAGCCAACCTTAGTTTCCTAAAACTGCCTGGTCATATCTAACTCTATGCATCAGACTTAAATATGGCATTCCAAAATCTTGCCTATGCAACCAATTTTTCCAATTATGTTCTGTTCTAATGAAGGCAGATTACTATTAAATTAAATTATCATGTAAATAACAGGGCACCTGAGTGGCTCAGTCAGTTGAGCGTCCCACTTTGGCTCAGGTCATGATCTCACTGTTCTTGAGTTTGAGCCCCACATGGGGCTCTGGGCTGACAGCTCAGAGCTTGGAGCCTGCTTTGGATTCTGTCTCCCTCTCTCTCTTCCCCTCCCCCCCCTTCTCAAAAATAAAATAAGCACTAAAAATTTTTAAAATTTCATGTGAATAATTATATTGCCATAGAAATAAGAACACTGAATAAGAGTTTCCAAATCTGGAGGGATCCAGTAGGTAAAAAAATAAATATTTCACTGCTGCTTACAAAATTTAGTAGTACAATCTACTAAATGGTAGCTGGTTATAGACAACTTACGAGAAACATAAAGAAGGGGACTCCTTTTGTCCTGGAAATTGAACATTAAAGAACCAGCAATGTTGGAAAGAAAGCAATAACCATACTTAATTAGTTCATTCATCCCATGCAATTAATTTTTGTTATGTTTCATTTTAGGTTAGCAGTTTTATGGACACATCAGCTTCTCTACCAGTGTTCTGCAAATCCTTACTCAGTCCAGTGATGTAGTCTCAAAGTTATTAACATCAGAAGCCTGTACATCAGAGTACCTATTATAGTTCTTTCCATGAGTCTCTGAAACAGTCCCTTTTTGTTGAAAGGAAAGCGCTTTGACCTGTAGCTAAGTGCAAATATTTTCAGGTAGGAATCAGTAAAACAAAAACTATCTATAGATAACAAGAAACTTCAAATGCCATGGTTAAAGATCTAATAAGAGTTCGTTTGAGAAGGAAATTTGGTTATTTTAGTGGCACACAATCTTTTAAAATAATAACCAGGTTTATGGCTGATACATTGCACCGCACGTCATGGACAGTGAGGTATTAAAATTTTTCTAGGAAGTTTATATAATTTCTGAGATATTTATATTAATAGCATTTACCCATACAAATGTAATGTAGGAAAGGCTAAGTATCTCATTATTTTATAAGGCTTTTCACACAACTCAACATATAAACTTAATTTTTTTTTAACATCTCTCTTTCTATAGGTGAAAGAATGAATCATTTGGGATTTTTCCAAGGACCCTTTGGAAAACTGTAAGGTCAAGATCAAGGCTGCATCTAGGAGTCATTTCTGTGAGAGAAAAAATGTCAAAAAATATAAATGAAAACCATAATTCAATTAAAAATGAGAAATCTTGGTTCCCTGAAATAATCAAGGACATGAAACACAAAAAGAAAGTGTGACATTAATTTGGGGGAAATTCCTAGTCATTGTTGCTCTGTTATTTTCTCTTTTTTTTTTTTTTCCTGGTATCTCATTACCTATACTTTTGTAGTTATCTCAAGGTTTTTGGATATCAGATTTGTTTTAGCCTTTATTTTGTTTTTCAGTTTTGGAAGTTCAGAGATTTTTCTCAGCTATATCCCATGTCCTAATAAGCCCATTAAAGGCATTCTTCATTTCTGTTGCAGTGTTTTTGATCCCTAGCTTTCAATTTTGATTCTTTCTTAGGTTGCCGTCTCTCTGCCTACATTATGCATCTGTTCATGAAGGTTGTCTACTCTTCCATTATAGTTCTTAACATAATAATCATAGTTTTTATTTGTTTTCATTTTTTAAAGTCCTAGTCTGATAATTCCAATATTCCTTCCATATTTGACTTGGGTTCTAATAATTGTCCAGTCTCTTTCAACTGTGTTTTTGCGGGGCGCCTGGGTGGCTCAGTCGATTAAGTGGCCGACTTCGGCTCAGGTCATGATCTCACGGTCCGTAAGTTTGAGCCCTGCGTCGGGCTCTGTGCTGACAGCTCAGAGCCTGGAGCCTGTTTCAGATTCTGTGTCTCCCTCTCTCTCTGCCCCTCCCCTGTTCATGCTCTGTCTCTCTCTGTCTCAAAAATAAATAAACGTTAAAAAAAATTAAAAAAAAAAACTGTGTTTTTGCCTGTTAGTGTGCCTTGTAGTTTTTTGTTGAAAGTAGACATAGTGTACTGGTTAGAACGGAGAAAACAGGCATCAGTAGAATATATTATTAGTACTCAAAGGTTTAGTACTTGCACCACGTTCAACTTTATTTCACTTAATCTATTGAATTTAATTATATTTCATATTAATAATATATTTAATCCCATGATTAAAATTGTGTTTTCAACAATAATTCAAACTTCAAATTAAGGTAAGTCTTCGGAAAGCCTGATCAACTTTTGAGCTGTTATAACACTATGAAAAATTAATCTTCAAAAAAAGTGACTGCAAATAGCTGTTTCTGTCATTTGAACTTCTTTATCTCTTCTAGTTAATTTCAGCCTTGCTTTAATACTGACATCACAACAGACCATTAAGCATTATTAGTAAGAAAAGACCTATGAGTGAGAAAATGGGACAGATTATTTTTTTACTGAATAATTAAGATTATTAGTTGACAGTACAAATTGCAGTTAGCTTTTTATGTTCCAGTAAGATAATAATTCAATAAACATGAAAAAGATGATTTGACATTTAATATGTTTGAAAACATTGATGTCAATGAAAATAATCAATTTTATTTGGTATTTTAGTGTAATTTTCCTGTTAGGTCTTCTACTCAGTATCATGCAAGGGCATGTTGTCTGAAAAAAGCTAGAAGATTTAATCAGGGAAAAGTCACAGAAAGCTTTGCTTATCATTAACTTCTTAAGAAAACAGATATACACCAAGAACAGAGCTGGTAAAGCTAATGTTTCTAAATATTGCTCAATACGCCTGTATTTGCCATAATAATCCCTTGATATAAATATAAAGTCTTTACATAAGATATGTTGCTAAATATATTAAATATATTTTCAAATTAACCTGATGTCATATGATTAACAATCTCTAAAACATGATTTCAAAAAACTAAAAAAAGAATATGATTTAGAACACAGCACTATTCTAACAAAGACAGCTTACTAAACAAATTTAAGACCCTTTCTGTGATGGCAGCTTAGGGAATGTTAATCAATTTCACTTTGGAGAAATTATTTATGAAGTGAAAACAATTATTTTAAAAAGTAAAATAACAAAGAAAGACATTAAAAATAATAACTGTGACAAATTTGTAAACTCCCAAAGGCAATCGAAACTTGGAAAGGATTCATGTAAAATATCTAGTTCATGAAGAAAGAATGGCGCTTGTGAGCTTTTGGGCTAGGAGGTGGAAGAGGAAATTAAAACTAATGGGATTTTTTTCTTCTTCTTCTTTTTTTTTTAGAGAGAGAGAGAGAGAGAAAGCAGGGGAGAGACAGAGACAGAGAGAGAATCCCAAGCAGAGCCCCATGTGCTGGATCCCAGGAACCACGAGATCACTACCTGAGCTGAAACCAAGAGTTGATTGCTCAACTAAATGAGCCACCAGGTGTCCCCTAAATGGGAAATTCTGAAGGGCACCTGGGTGGCGCAGTCGGTTAAGCGTACGACTTCAGCCAGGTCATGATCTCGCGGTGTGGGAGTTTGAGCCCCGCGTCAGGCTCTGGGCTGATGGCTCAGAGCCTGGAGCCTGTTTCCGATTCTGTGTCTCCCTCTCTCTCTGCCCCTCCCCCGTTCATGCTCTGTCTCTCTCTGTCCCAAAAATAAATAAACGTTGAAAAAAAAATTAAAAAAAAAAAGAAGGGAATAAAGATCACCTGCTGCATCGTAAGGTTTCAATACATCATTTATTGAAAGTATGGAAGATGAATAAAGACCCAAGGAATTTCATTGAGGTGGTATTGACTTAGTAGACTTACCAGTTTTACTTAGGTTGTATATTCATTGTATGCAAATTCATGGGGGTGAAGATGTAACTAATGGTATTTGAGGACCACCACCAAGTACCTCCTTTGTTCTGTCATCTGTAGAGAAAGAAAAAAGCGTTTTTGTTCTACCCTAAGCTCATCTACCATCCTCTCTTTAAAGGCAACCAATATTATCAGGTCCGTAGGTATGTGTGAAAATAATTCAATTCAGGTGCCTGCACCTAAGCTTTATTATTTTTTGACTTCACTGTGGCATAATTTACATAAAATAAAATCTTTTCATGTGAAGTGTTCAGTTTGATGAGTGTTTATACACACATGTAAAGAAGTATAGGCACCACCATTTTCTAGTAGAACACGGATGTCACCTTAGATTTGCCGTCAGGCTCTTATGCAGTCAATTCCTCCTCTGGTCCTTAGACTCCGGCAATGACTGACCAGATTTCTGTCAGTGTACTTATGCCCTCTAGATAATCATCTATAAATGAAATCATACAATACCTAGCCTTTTGTGTCTGGTTTCTTTCATTTGTCATCATTTTTTGAAGATGTCTCCTTGTCATAGTGTTACCAGTAGTATGTTCCCCTTTGTGTTTTATTGCTGGGTAGTATTCCATGGTATGGATACACCATATTTTGTTTATTTATTTATCATTTAGACATGCGTGGATTATTTGTAGGAGGAGCTCTTACGAATACATTTTCTACGAATATCCATTTACAAGTCTGTTTATGGATATACACTGTTATTTTTCTTGGTTATACGCATAACAGTAGAAATGCTTAGTCATCCAGTAATTGCACATTTCAGTTAAAAAAGGAAAACCTGGGGGCTCCTGGGTGGCTCAGTCGGTTAAGCGTCCAACTTCACCTCAGGTCACGGTCTCGCGGTCTGCGGGTTCGAGCCCCGCGTCGGTCTCTGGGCTGATGGCTCAGAGCCTGGAGCCGGCTTCCGATTCTGCGTCTCCCTCTCTCTCTACCCCTCCACCGTTCATGCTCTGTCTCTCTCTGTCTCAAAAATAAATAAACGTTAAAAAAAAATTAAAAAAAAAAAAGAAAAACCTGCTGACCTGTTGACTGCACATTTTGCATCTGAATCAGTCAAATGGAAAAGACCAATATGGAAACTTAAAAAACAAAGCTACCCAACTTTCTGAGGTACTTCCTGATGGTTTATAGGATTTGTTCAGCTGGGAACCTGGAAATGGTGTCATCCAGGTATGACTGAAACAATATTGAAGGTTTACATCATTTTTGTGCATAGACTATTTTGATAGTGGCCTGAATTAAATGCTGCATGAATCAAATTCAACAGATATGGTCCCATTCCATGTCAGTTAAATTAAGAGCGTTGTGTTCATGCGAAAAATTTCCAGAAGCCAAGATTGTGTAGCTATGGCGAAGGTAAGTATTGGAGGAAAGACAATTTCCTCTCTGTCGTTCACATTACTGCAGCAAGAGGCATTAACAGATTTATTCTAGACTATTTTCAAAGCATATCTGTATAGCAAAGAGCTTTGGAAGATAGAGATAAAGCCTCTCAAAGGGACAAAGTCAGTTTTGTTTCCTAACCAGGCCAATGAAGATTATGTCTCTGTCCACGGTGTCATTTGAGCCGGTTGGCCAGCAGCACGTTTATATGATTGGAGATTCGTTAAACACGGACTTTCTCAGCTGTGACATAAACCCAATGTGTGCAAGGCATCAACCTGTACAACCTCACATCAACCCCAGGATACTTGAGGGCACGGAGAATGAATGCAAACGTGTAACTTGAGCCGTCTACTGTGATCTGTGGAAAAATGCCTTTTTTCTCTGATCCAGGAGTGAATGTCTTCTGTCACCATCTCTAAACTGGTGGCGCAATAAACTTACTAGCCTACACGTAAAGTACATTCTCAGCCCTTCTTGGTTCTTGGCATCATGATCTCATGGGGCTTGCCTTCCAGCTTAGGGAGACAGATACTTAGTACAGGTACACAGATATTAGCCTTCAGGTGATAGAGCACTATGAAAACGTACAATGCTTGGAAGGACAACAGAATGGTGATGAGTGCGATTTTATATGAAGTGCTCCAACATTAACCAGAGGTTTAGGGGAAATGAGAGTGTGAGTTAAGAGAATATTCCAGACAGATGGCTGCTTCTTTATGTAAATCCCCAAATTGCGTTAGTTGGAAATATTTTGTAGCAGTTGGATTTTTTGAATCATACGCAAGTATTCGCGTTCTCCAAAACGCCCTAAAATGAAACTTAGTTGAAAAAAAAAAATAAAACAGGTGGAAAAAGTTAATTGAAAATGGCTTAGTGGAGGTGTAGCTAAGACATAACCATTCTAGATGACCACTTAAAGACATCCATGCAAAAAAACAAGCAAGTTGATTTTGGCATTGTGAAAAAAAAAGTGTGCTGATTAATATATATATTTTTTCGTTTTCATTATGTAAGATTGCTACACTCATACAAGACACACTCCCCTCTTTATGAGGAAAAAATCACATATGTTGAAATGAAACTAAAAAAAAAAAGAAATAAAACTCAGTGAGAGTATGTTTTCTATGTTCTGTGGGGAAAAAGATTGAATAGTTGGATAAAATAATCTCTGATCCAAGAGGCATAGAAGCAACTGGATTACAAGTGTAAATTTCAGTACATTATCAGCATTCTGATATACAAAAGGTATTGTTAAGCCATTAATATTGTGGTTAACAAGTCAATTTTCACAATGTTAATGGTATTGTGTATCATGTATATTTTTTGCCATGACTGTTTCTTGTTTTACTTTGTTTTAAAATAGTAAATGTACAAGATGGTTTATATGCTTAATTATATTATTAAGTTCTAAGATAATTTTGCTTTTTTTTCATATTCACAATGTATGTACTAATTTAAATTCCTTTTTGTAAATATTTGTAAATGTACACACTTGCTTAGGTTATTTCCATTGCAGTGCTTTAAAATCTTTAAAATTATTCTTGCTTAGGTTCTTTAAACTGAAGACTGTTTTTCATTTAACGTATGAGGTGATAAGTTTATAATGAGAGGTGGCTGAGTGGTCCAGTCGATTAAGTGACTGACTTTTGATTTTGTCTCAGCCTTGATCTCACAGTCATGAGATCGATCCCTGTGTCCAGCTCTGTGCTGATACACGCTGAGTACGGAAGCTGCTTAAGATACTGTCTCTCTGGGGAGTCCTGGTGGCTCAGTCAGTTGTGACCAACTCTTGGTTTTGTCTCAGGTCATGATCTCACAGTTGGTGAGTTCAAGGCCCGCATCAGGCTGTGAGTTGACAGTGCAGAGCCTGCTTGGGATTCTCTCTCTGTCCCTATCTGTCTGCCCCTCCCCACCTCTCTCACTCTCTCAAAATAAATACATTTAATTAAAAAAAAAGACCCTCCCTCTCTCTGGCCCTCCCCTACTTGTGCTCTCTTTCAAAACTAAATAAACAAGTACATAATAAAATAAAAAGAATATAATGAGAATTTATATATATAAACAATTCTTATTTAAAAGGAAATGTTTTATGATTTGCATGAAATATGTTCCCCTAAAACACATGCGTTCAGCTGAAGTGGACAGGTATAAAGCATGGTAAATTTCTTGCACTATGAACCATTTATATATTCAATCCATCTTGATGATATGAAAATATGTCTTCCTTTTTAATGATGTCTTATTAAAAATGCTGCGGAATTGGGAAGTTTTAATACTTGAGTAGAACACATCAACCTCTTTCCCCCAACACACACACACACACACACACACACACACACACACACACACATTTAAATGCTTCAACAAAATTAACAAAAACAGCCAGTTAGTATTCTAGCAATGAACCCTAGCAGAATTCAAGCGCTCATAATGTCCCCTAGCTAATTCAGCTGTGGAAAATCTGGCGTCGAAGTGATGGTATATTTCCTTTCTTCTTTTCTTTTTTTTCTGGACAGGAACATGGAGAATGGGAATGATGGTGTGTTTTTGGCCTTAAAGTGATGAGGAAGCAGGCGATTAGCTGGAAAGGAAAATGCACACCCAGAAAGGTCTTACCAGGACTCTGATCTATGGAGTTGACACGTTTCAGCTTTCGGTGTACTATCCTCTCTACTCTCCATACATCCAAGGATGACTGGGCACCTTCTGTATTATCGGGGTGTCTCCAGACTTTTAATAAATTTTGGTAAATGCTTTCTCTGGGTTCCTGTAATTGTGAAAGCATGTCAGTGTCAATAACACATAGAGATAGATACTTGATTCTAAGTTATACTGGGTGGTTAGTAAGCCCCTAGGGGACGACAATAATCCAGCGCTCTCTGTAACTGGCTCCTTTTGGGGGGCATTAACTAAGAGAAAACAGTAAATGGAATAGAATTCCACAAACAGAGACAGGACAAAATGCATACATTATAATCTACATGAAAGGAGAATGGATTTAGTTTGTGGGAACCAAGAAATAGCAGCTACAAAGGAGAAATTTTATATTCCCGGAAGGGAGATTTGAAATTCCCTGGAAAGGAGAAAACTGAACCGGGGTCTTTTGTGAAGAGAGCAACAAGCAGCAAAGTTTGTGTTACATCCTGAAGGTTATTCCCCTTTCTGTGTGATGACATTCTGTACGATTGAAGGATGCAGTGTTTTGCAAAAGCTTCATGGTCCTTTTATTGCTTTCTAGGTGTTGTTTAAATTACTGAGTAAAACTGAGCATTTGTTTTAAATTTCTGACAACGGAAAAAGCCTAACGAGCATAACGTTGTATAAATTTGGGAAAGCAGGGGAATTTTCGATTACATAAAAGAATAACCACATATCTATGGACATGCAATAAGACATACTGAAACAAAAACTATTGAGTCAAAATTCTAAAATTGTAATTTATTATACATTTTTAATTCTACAAAGACACAAATAGCCGCTGAGTCATTTTATCAGGAAACAAAAAAATAGGTGGGAGTCCTGTGTAACTAATTTATCAAATCTAAAATCTGACGACTAAGCCAAACTCTGTGGTGTGTGTGTGTGTGTGTGTGTGTGTGTGTGTGTGTTTATACTTCTCTATGCCCACATGGTTCTGGAAGCAAAGTATTGATGTGAAAGTAGCACAATGCTGGGGGTAAGGGAACAAGGTGACAGGGATAAGGGAAGGTAACATATTCCTTAATAATTTTTTTCAATGCTAATTTTGCTGACTGAGAGTAAATGAAGATTCTTATGATGGAGCTAAGAAGGTTAGGCTTCACATAAAGCTTAAATGTAATTGAGTTGATAGGATGACAAATTGTCCAATTACCTAAACTCTGCTCTATTCTGTCTTGTTTCCTCCTCTGGTTGATTCTTTGTGCCACAGCCCCTGTCAGCTTCTCTGCACTCCACTCTCACTCCCCAAATTCAAGAAATAGCATCTTGTTTTTGTCCTCTTAATTTAATAGGAGTAATGGAATTCTGTTATTAGCCCCAGAAAAAGGCAATAATCCTTTTGGCTTAATAAACCCTACACTTTGATTTATTCAACGACCCTGCAATAACCCAAATGATTCATGTCCTCTGTTTCTCGCCAGGACTGATATAGAGTAATGGACTGTGATATCATACATCCATGGCAAATTAAGTAATTTGGTCAATTAGGACATCAAATCAATTTGCAGAAAAGTTATTTTTTAAATTGTTCCGAGGGAAAAGATAAAAGAAATAACACAATAAAGTATAAGAAAAGCTATAATTTCTGTGAAGAATATTTTGGCTTGTTATTTGTATTGTAGAGTGCCAACACAAATGACATGCCCCAAGTACAACTTTCAGTTAGGAAGATAATGTTATCCCTTTTTGTTTCCATGACTTCCTGTTTAATAAGGTGAAAATTTCTTCAAACATGATCTTTTCCCTCCACTTCAATGAGACCAGTCTCTTGATAATCTTACATTTCCCAACGAGTGACCTATTTATCCTATTTTGGCACAAAGCTAGGGGTGCACGTATGTTTTAAACCTTACATTTACTTTGAAAGTCGAAAAATGTTTCCACTATTCACTATCGATATAGTGAATTTATGGTTCAAACCGTACCTTTCACCCCATTTAAAAAATTGTCCGAACTTGTACAGCTATACTATGAAATTGATTATCCAAATGGCCAAGAAGCATGTAAAAGGGTGCCAGATGCCAACAAGAAGATATAAATGAAAACCACGATGTGATACGATTACACAGTGAACAGGATGCCTAACAAAAACTATCAAGTTTTGGAAGGAATGTCATTTATTTATTTTCCTTCTGATATCTTCCTATTCCCTTCTCAGATTAAGCCAAATGAGGGAGGATTTTTTTTTTTTTTTGTAATCTTCACCATCATGACTGTCTCAAGAGCACAACTGAAATGAGGAATTAGGGACGATAGTCAACCATCTCCTAAATGACTAACGGTTCCCTTTGCTTGTCACCTAAGATCATTTCTTACACAAACACACACAGAGAAACACACAGAGATACTCTTGGCAAATCTCGCTGCTCTGAGATTTAATCGCAAGTAACCTTATTTAATCGCAAGTAAAGTAAGGGAGTAACGCTAAGGTGTATGGGAACACTGTATGATACCCTAGAATGGAGAGATCTGCCCAAGAAAGGACTTGAAAGAAGTTCAGACATGTTGGAGAAGATGTGGTTCACCTTAAACTCACTTGTTTGGTCAGGTCAGAGATGGTCCAGAGTTGTTGGGCAATCAGTGGACCACCAGGAGAGTGTAGGTGGGGGAGAAAGCAATGTGAGTGTGTGGTGGGAGACCAGGGAGGGCAGGACGCCTTCAGAGTGGGGTTATGTGGGGGCTGCAGAAGGAATGGCAGCTCCACATGTGACCCCCCCCCCCAGGCCACCAGCAGCTGCCTGTGGGCTCTACTGAGATCTACAGAACTCTCAGGCTGGTCAGGGGCTGTAGGCTTCAAGTAAAGAGGTAGTGAAAAGGTCAATGTCAGGCTGAGGTTATGAGGTGAGGGGAACCCAGATTATTGGCCTACCGGCCTCTACCAGATGCTCTCACACCCAGACAAATACACCTTCTCACTCTCAAAATGGCAGAACAATGTCTTTTTCCTGCAATGCCCTTCCTGGGGTCTCTCCTAAGAATGCTTAACATCCTGCTTACTGTAAAGGATCAACACTTCAAATAACTTATTTATCACAGAGCATGTATTGTAGGGTACACTCAAAACTGAGGGCAACAGATTAATAACGGATACAGGGGGCCATCCAAAATTCTCAGTACTTTGTCAGTGTTGACCTGGAGGTAGCACTAGGCCATAGTCGTGACACTATGCTTGTCTGCTGGAAAGAACTAGTTTTTCCTTTGATATCTCTGAAGGAAGAAAGGGGAGAAGGAAAAATAAAGAATTAAGACACAGTGGAGTGAAAAGATGTATGTATTCTTTTACGAGGGATGCCATAGAGAAATACCACAGACTAGGTGACTAAGTCTGGACAAATTCATTTTCTCACAGTTCTGGAAGCTAGAAGTTTGCCATCAAGTTGTTGGCAGGTCTCCTTCCTTCTGAGATTTCTCTCCTTGGATTGTAGATGGTGCGTTCTCTCTGTGTCTTCACCTGCCCCTGCCCCCATCCTGTGCAAACTTGTGTCCTAATCTCCTCTTTTTATGAGGAGACCAGTTTTACTGGATTAATGCCCTCTTCTATGACCTTCTTTTACCCTAAATGGCCCTTTAAAGACTCTGTCTCCAAATACAATTACATTCTTACCTACTAGTGATTAGAGTTTCAACATATGCATTTTGAGGGGATAAAATTTAGCCTGTAACAGGATAGTAACTATTTCTGGAGTGATAGGTAATTCTTCTGTAGCAATTTAGTTAATATATATTCAATAAGTCAGCCACAGGGATGCCTGGGTGGCTCAGTCCATTAAGCATCTGACTTCAGCTCAGGTCATGATCTCATGGTTTGTGACTTCAGGCTCCACATCGGGCTCTCTGCTGTCAGTACAGAACCCACTTTGGATCCTCCCCCTCTCCTTTCTCTGCCCCTCCCCTGCTCTCTCTCTCTCTCTCTCAAAAATAAACACTAATAATAATAATAATAATTCAGCTACCAACTCATTCTGACTCTGACATCATTCTAAGTATTGGAATTTTCGCCCCCAACTTCAATCCTGCTCTTATGGTGAGAAGCAGCTTAATGACAACCCTACTTTAATTGAGCTGGTTAGTATTCCATTATGCTTAAGTCATTGTCTTTTAAAAATTACTTTTAGTTCATTTTTAAATTTATTTTCCTCAAAGAATGGAAAGATGTTTCCAGATAGTATTCAACTGGGATTGAAGAAGGGCAAAAATCTAGATCAATCTTACCAATTCTCGTCATAAAAAACATATGTCTATAATGTTCAGAGTACTAAAAGGAAAGAAAGTAAAATTAAAATTATCTTAAAGTAATACATAAAACAAAATTTTGGATTTAAATGTAGGCTTGATATGGACAAAATATGAGAGGTAGCTTGGTGGGAATATATATTATATAAAAATCGTTCTGCCAGTATAATAGCCAATAATTAGTTAATCATTACAGAAGAAAAATATCTCTTCTGCATTTCTGGTTTCCATCATAAGGAACCTTAGAAGAAGTATATTCTTCCTTTCTTCATCCCATTAAACTTCCATTGGAAGTAGAGGAAGTTAAATCTTTGTTAAGTAATCTCTATTGGTCCTGTTGCTGGAGTTAATCTTTCGAAAGCTCCGGGTAGAGTATTTGATCTCCTTTTTTTTCTTTATTCATATATTCATAGCATGCTGGGAAGCGGTTCCCTGAACAAGTATTTTTTTTTTAATTTATTCAGGGATTCAAACTTTCCCTCTGGTAGAATGTTCCAAGATTTTCCAGAAGTAAAAAGTCAGGAAGATTGTTTGTCTCTTAAATAAGCTTACCTTTAAGTGTAGTGTTTGTCAGTATTAAAAAGGTATTTTTTTCTCTATAGATTATTTTGTCTTATTTCGTAACTGATTTAGAATTCAAGCGGGGAGAAAACTTGCCATTTATGTACTCCAGGTTCCTAATAATTATCTACTATTACTCTGGCCCTGAAGCTAAAATAAAAATAAAGAGACCCATAATACATATAATTGAACAACAGAGCTTAGAAATTTACTGAGATTAAACATTCATTTTAGTTTTTAGTATACCACTAGGGTGCTATGAAAGAAACCTAGAGAAAAGTTGCAAAGTATAAAAATGATACGCTCTCTCTTCTCAGCAAATGTGAAATATGTCCAGTTCCCCTTTAAATGGAAATAGATTTAGTAGGGAATGCAATTTTACATCGATTAATTGTAGATGTCCGTTCATTATAGAACTTGAGAATTATTAGTTTTAAAGGTATATACATAAATATATTTACTACACAATACAAAGTTTTTCTTTCCCCACGTAGAGTATGTAACAATTCTTACCATTTATAAAGGCTGAAAGCTTTTCACTGCTTTTTTCCCCTCCACAATAACAGCATTTCATGCAGAATTTGCAAGAAGAGGGTTGCCTGGGTGGCTTAGTCAGTTAAGCATCTGACTTCAGCTCAGGTCATGATCTCCCAGTTCACAGGTTTGAGACCCGCATCGGGCTTGCTGACTGCTCAGAGCCTGGAACCTGCCTTGGATTCTGTTGCCTCCCGCTGCCCGTGCTCTGTCTCTCTCTCTCAAAAAATAAAAATTATTTTTTAAATAAAAATAAAAGCGTCAAAAGAATAAAAAGGCAAGCCATAACAGGAGAAAATATTTAAAGATTTATCTGATAAAAGAACTGCTACCCAAGTATACAAAAAAAAATCTTAACACTCTTATTAAGATATCCCAACATGAAGAACATTGACAATACCAAAAATCCCCTTGCTGATGGGAATGCAAAATGGCACAGCCACATTGGAGAAAATTTTGGCAGTTTCTTACAAAATTAAACATGCTCTTAACCTACGATCCAGTGGTTGCACTCCTTAACATTTACCCGAAAGAGTTGAAAATGTATTTCTACACAGAGCCTTACACATGGGTGTTTGTAGCTACTTTGTTCACAATTGAAAATCTTTGGAAGCCACAAAGATGCTCTTCAGTAGGTGAGCGGATAAACTGTGTTCCATCCAGACAATGCACTAGGACTCAGGGCTACCAAGAAACGAGCTACCAAGCCACGAGAAGGCATAGATGAACCTTACGTGCATTCCTAGGTAAAGAAGGTCACCTGGAAAAGACTATTGTATGGTTCCAACCATATGAAATTTTGGAAAAGGCAAAACTATGGACACAGTAACAAGATCAGTGGTTGTCAGGGGTGAAGAGGAGAGGGGAATACAAATAGGCAGCACACAGAGGATTCTCAGAGCAATGAAACTGTTCTGTGGGACACTATTACGATGTCTGTTGTAACTAGGATGCTATCTATCCTAGTTTTACATGTTATTATGAATTTTTCAAAACTTATAGAATGTACAACACCAAGAGTGAATCTTAACATAAACCTTGGACCTTGGGTGATCATGATGGGTCAATGACAGTCCATCAATTATAACAAATGAACCACTCTGGTGATGGATGTTGATAATGGGAGAGGCTATACATGGGTGGCAGGCAGTGAATATGTTGTAACCTCTACCTTCTGTTCAATTTTGCTATAAACCTAAAACTGATCTTAAAGTTTTCATCTAGGGGCACCTGGGTGGCTCAGTTGGTTAAGTGTCTGACTTCGGCTCAGGTCGTGATCTCTCAGTTTGTGAGTTCAAGCCCCACATCAAGCTCTGTGCTGACAACTTGCTCAGAACCTGGAGGCTGCTCTGGATTCTGTCTCCCTCTGTCTCTGCCTCTCCCCTGTTCACACTCTGTCTCTGTCTCTCTCAAAAATAAATAAACATTAATTTTTTCTTAATTTTTTCAACTATTGGGGTGCCTGGGTGGTTCAGTCAGTTAAGCTTCCAACTTCAGCTCAGGTCATGATCTCACGGTTTGTGGGTTCCAGCCCCACGTTGGGCTCTGTGCTGACAGCTCAGAGCCTGGAGCCTGCTTCAGATTCTGTGTCTCCTCTCTCTACCCCACCCCCGACATGTGCAATGTCTCTCTCTGTGTCTTAAAAATAAATAAATGTAATAAAGTTATTTTAAAAATTTCATCAATTAAAAAAACAGTAGAGAGAATGCTAAATAAAAAAACAAACAAACAAACAAACAAAAAACAAAAATAATGTGTGCACATATTAGGACATATTTCTCTACCCTACAAACACCTTTTTCAGTTCAGCTTCTTATGACATTAGAACACGTTCATGACATATTGATTCATGTTCCGTCTTATAACATGACATACACACCGAGAATTCTGGAAGCAGTGTGGGTCCAAAAGGTTTGAGAAGTCCTGAATTACCTATATTTAAACTTCTAGGTTAGAAACAAAAAGACTTTTACCTTGTTTGGTAAGTTTTTATTTTATTACTCATTTTAAACGTTACCGACCCCCAAAAAGCGAATTGATTTTTCAAGCAATAGAAGAAACCATCTCTCTTTGGGTGTTTTATAGATATTGACAGTTTAATGCGTTGCTTACTAAAAAGCTCCCCCACCAGTGTGGTTTAAGTGTTAAAATCTGTTTAGTCACCTGACGTCCATATACGGCTATATATGCTCCATATATATCTTTATTAAACCTTATCACGCTTTCGGAGTAATTATTTTTATACTCACTTGTCACTCATTTTTCTCCTACTTTAATCGAAATAACTAATGAAAATACCAGTCTTCTTACTCATGTTTTCAATATCAGAGTCACTGACACAGAATTGCGATTAAAACAAACACACAAAAACGTTTGAATTAAATAGTCATTATCGAGGAGATGCTAGCAGTAGCTAAATAAGAATAAAAGGCTAACTAAAGAAAGTAGAAAATAAGTCATAGTTGAAAACTATTTTATCTACCTGGACCAATATTTGATCTATCTATCTGTGCATGACGACAAATCTGACATCAGATTGATGGTACAAATGCAGCTAAGAATATGGTCCCAAAAGACTGGACTTCAGATGTGATCTGAAGGTAAATAGGACAGGGAAAAGAGATGAGGAAAATAGGGGTGTGTAGGAGGTGGATAAAATTAGAAAGAAAGCTATTTATGTAGAACCCAGTTGTGTAGGCACCCTTTTCCATAGCTAACTCACCCAACACTTTATTTTTCATTCATTGTTGTTGTCGAGTTTCAACGTTTATTTATTTTTGGGACAGAGAGAGACAGAGCATGAACGGGGGAGGGGCAGAGAGAGAGGGAGACACAGAATCGGAAACAGGCTCCAGGCTCTGAGCCATCAGCCCAGAGCCTGATGCGGGGCTTGAACTCCCGGACCGCGAGATCGTGACCTGGCTGAAGTCAGAAGCCCAACCGACTGTGCCACCCAGGCGCCCCTGTTGTCGAGTTTGAACACGAGATTCTGATTTATGTCTTCTGCTATTTATAGGCAGCTATATTTTTCATGGATTTTTATCCTACCTAATAAAGCCCTACGTCAAGTGAAGTGTTAGGAAGCATGTAGTTTATGCCAGCTTTCACTCTAGGGTTCTCTGGTTGATACAGGCACAAGGAGATTCAGGTTTCTTCTCAGTTCGCCTTCACACTGAGGCCCTTAGACGTGATTTCGAATTGGACACAATTTGAGAAAAACAACTTCCCGGTAAACTTCACAGAACGCAGGAACAATTTTCTCATATTCACCCCACAGACTGCTTTACTGTCTATTTCTTGCTCTAACATATGTCTTCCCATATGTCCAGAGGTTGAATATATATTTTTAAGCTCTGCATCAGCACTGCACCCCCACCTAATATCATTTGGCATGTGGTGAAGGTTTGAGTTTTGCCAAATGATAGACGACGTCTGAAGTTTTGAGGCTACAGGAAGTTTGAGCTTTCCACGTATCACTGCATAGAAGAACATGACCTGAATCTTCCCTCCTCACTTACAATATACTATACTTAGATTAAATTTCTTCACCACAAAATCAGCCTCAGTGGCCCTTTGGAAGTTAAAGATGTGCCAACTTTTCTCCAGACTTTGTATTTATTCTGGTTATGGCCTTTCCGCATTCTGCTCGGTTATTTTTATTAAAAAAAATTAATCAGAACGCACCCAGTAACTACAATATATTTCTTTTTTAGTTTATTTATTTTGAGAGAGAGAGAGCACTGCACGAGCAGAGCAGGGGAAGGGCAGAGAAAGAATCCTAAGCAAGCTCTGAGCTGCCAGCAGGGAGCCCTATGCGGGGCTTCAATTCACGAACCATGGATCATGACCTGAGCCAAAATCAAGAGTCAGATGCTTAACCGACTAAGCCTCGTAACTACAATATTTAGAATCACCCAGTAGCCTGCTTTCAGTATTGTTCCCCTCATGTAATTTTGGAGAATGCATACTATCTTATTCTGTAATGCACATAATATGTATTTATATTTTGATATATTTGTATATATAATTACGTGCACACCTAAAATGTATATTTCAAGTATGAATATTTTGCATACACACACTATACACAAGCATGTGCACATGCGTTTACGGGTGTATGTTTCTTTTATGGTTTGTCATGGGTGTGCTTTCTTGATGATTTTTGCACTTTCAGGAACAAACGCTTTAAAATTTATGAAAGAAAAATGATACGAGTATGTTCCATTTCTTAATTTAGGAAGATCCTAAGAAATATTATTTTTGAATACTGATACACTTTATGAAACCAAATGAGTTGTTCTGCCACATAATCCTTTCCTTCTTACTTTAGATAACTCCGTTTATTTTAAAGACTGAATGAAGAAAGCTGCTGTTCATGCAGACAGCTCAATCTATAAAATATTGGAGAAAATTTCTTCTCAATAGTGTGAATAAGATTACAAAATGAGATTCAGTAGAAGCCTTATTTTTCATAATGATCTTAAATGAAACAGATGGTGGTTTATTTCTACTCCTTTATGTTTGGCACATAAAATCATTTAATTTTTACATCAATCTTCTTCTTTGAGGTAGAATATGTTAAATTATTAATATGATTTGCCCAGTTTCTTTCTTTAAACCCTCTCTTCACGATTATAAATTTGGTGCTTGAAATATAAAGCGTGATATTTTGTAATTACGAAAGTCTGTTATGCTCAAATATTTTCTATTAAATTTTGTATGCGAAGCTCAATTTCATTACCCATTAGTTTACCTAAGATAAACAACCAAACATGTTGGATTCCACCAACTAATCATAATTAATCATAAGTGTAATCATAGTGAGTCATGACAGAAGCTTCCCTGTATTGGTACGCTAATACAAATAATAAAATGGCTATCTAAATATTCCATAAAATATATTCTCTTAGGTATTTTGTTCAGTTCTCCGAAGCTGTATATAGTTGATATTATTTATATGTATAGTCAACCTTAAATTTAGATATTGAAAAAGATAAGTGCCAAGCTAGGCGGCTGTTGAAAGTAATCAAAATGTCAATTGATCAAATATTGTGTGAAAGAAGTTACTGAAAGAATCCCCATGGAGGATTGGAGCAGGGTCAGTGAACTTAGGAAGTATGGCAAATATGGGGGCCATACTGTGAGCATCTGGTCACAACATTTCCTCAATCATCAGTTCATACCATTGTTTCGTGTATGCCTCTATTTAGGAACAACTTAATATTTTTGTTAATTTATTATCATTTAACTCCTTGCCAGCAACACTATAACTCATCTCTAAACACCACCGATCTGACATGCATTTTCCCTCACAAACTCCATTACTTATCCTGAACTTAAGAACACTAGACTGCATCTCAAACACTAGGACCTGGGGACATTTTGAACAGTACAATAATCTAAATAAATAAATAAATAAATAGGAAATGAAAAAAAAATAAAAACCAAAACACATACATGTGAAAAACTTGTCCTTAAATGGCCCACAAAAGGGACTCTTGTTTGCAGTAGGAGAGCTAACCAAGAAGGTGGAGCATTGCCCATTACCATGTTGAATCTCATCTGGACATGTGTGTATCAGACAACTCAACATTTTTGGCTCTCTGCCTATGTCCACAAATGAGTATGAAAAAAATGCCACCAGTAATTCTTCAGATTACAAATAAATTTTAGCCTGTAGCTAAATTTGCAAATATGCAATCCAGGAATAATGAGGATTGTCAGTATAAACATCATAATGTACCGTATACCATATAAATATACACACACATATATGTATATGTATATCATATAATGAGATATATATATACACCAACAGGATGAATTTAAGAATACATTGAGAATGTAAATATAATAGGTTAATTTATAAGGCAGTTTTATCTGTCAATCAATAAATAACTCTAATGTTATAGCAAATATGCCAGAATATAAAAAAGAAGAAAATACCATTTCAAAAATTTTCTAAGGTCAATGTAACCTGGATACAAAAATACAAGAGGGACAATCTTAAAACAAAACAAAACAAAACAAAACAAAACTTGAACATACTTATAAACCCAGACTTTCAGGTCAACTCCTCCTCCCTTCCTGTTAATATCAGATCACTTCATCAGAGTGGATGTTCTCCATCTGCATTGGGAAGATGTTCTCTGACTGCATTGGGAAACTGTGATTCAGATAAAGCCCCAACCTCGCTAATCTCTAATAGGTTGCTGGGGGACTTGCAGCTTAGATAAATATTCATGGAATGTTTAAGTCTTGCATTGTTTTGATGAGTGGTTATGATTGAACACTTGACTTTCATCTTTGTGCATATTGGTTTAGGTCATTTAAAAATATTTGACCAATTGCGTGTTATTTTCCCTATAGATGTTTTAGAAAACATTGTTTATGAAACATTTATTCTTGAGTCTATCTCATATGTTACAGATGTAGAACAAATTAAGGGTTTTAATTTTATATTTTTTAAAAATATGCTGTCAAATGTTCCAGTGCCATCAATAATTTTTCATGTATTAAACTCCTGTATATCATCATACCTGTTACTACTGTCTATATTGTAGCTGGTCTTTAGTCAATCATATCTCACAAATGTAACTGTTTTATAATACTATTCTTTGAAAGAATCTTTATAAATCTTCAATTATTTTATTACTTTTAAAGTTTTTTCAGGTTAAATGGCTTTGCAAACTCAAGAACAAATTAAAAAGTTAGAATTTTGATTGTTCTTTTTTTAGTTTACATAATAATTTGGCAAGAAATGAACTCCACTGGGTATCTTAATGTACTCTATCCCATCTCCCATTTCCATAGGATGTGCTAGTGTTATGAGTAGAAAAACATGCCTCAGGTATAGTAGACTAGAACAACTGAAAATTTGCTAGTTGGGATATAAATTAGGGAACTGTTATAAAGCAACACAAAAATACAGTGCTTCAGGTATTGTACATATTTTAGTACTATAGAAAAATACTATAACATTTTATTTTCTCCCTAATATGAATCCAAGTATCTCCAGGGGTGGACAAAAAGCTTACAAAGACACAGTCCCAGGCTCTTTCTCTTTTTTTGCTCTGCCACCTACGGCACGATTTTGCTTTTTGTTCTCACCATCGCATCCAACTGGCTGGAAACCAGATGGAGGCACTTTCCTTTCCTTGAATGGCAGAAGCCAGCGCTTGTACGCATCACTTGCACCCTCGTATCATGAGTCAGAGTCTAGACCTAAATACAGATGGGACGGGAAAAAGAATTTTACAAATAGAGTCTTCCGTTGCTGACTAGGGGTGCATTCAAAAATTTCATTATTCATCTAATTAGAACCTGTATTGGGAGATAGATATTAGTCTGCACTACAGTAATCATTGTTATAGTCTAATTTTTTTCTTTAAAAATGCACTAATTTGTAATTATCACTTTAAGTATTACCTGAGGGAGGCTTGTTTGTTTTTCCTAACACTTTGTATCTATTTCCTAGTTTTACTATATATTGTCAGTATATATATTTTTTTCCTTTTGAGAATTTATTCAGTTTTCATAGGGTCTAATATGTTATAAATATATGGGTCCTATGTTTTCTATTGAGGCTTTCAAAGAAAATGTATTATCTTTTCTACAAAGCACTTTTCACATACAGCTATTCTATAGGATATTCAAACTTCTAGATATTTTTTCTTGAATTATTTTATGTATAAAAGATTATTTTTAAAAATAGTCTGTTATCTCTTCCACCAAGACAGTGATCGCTAGCCAGGAGACAAATTTATTAATAAATAAATTTTAGTAAATATTGATGATTTTAAGCAGGTAAATTTATTATGCTTCAAAAGCATGACATTTAAACCTGTACATACAAGCTTGTTTATACTCTTTGAAACCATATTCTCTTGCTACGCAATAGGAAAAAAAAAAAAAACTATTCTTTTAACTCTATATTTGTATCAGAAGAAAAACTAAAAATTGAATAGAATACCTATAGGAAATAAAATAATTGGAAGTAAACAAGCTTTAGTTCAAGGCAATCACAAAGAAATCATTTATTCAAACATACCAGGAGTTCTTAAAAAGAAAATCTTTTATGTACTAATTAAAGTAACAAACTTCACAACTTGAGTTACTCAGCTCATTTGTTTCCTGACTTCTTTATTTCAAGTTAAATACTTCTAAGGTAGGTCATATAATTCAGTGACCTTTAAAGTAAAATTGAAATATTTGGTTTTACTGCTTTTCTTTATCTCCTTTTCTTTCACCACATGTAGCCTATAAATGCCAGTAGAATTAATTGCCTAATTACAGGGAATAAAAACATTGCCTTTTGAAAGGTTTTGAATTTGTATATCCTGCTGTGGAGATTTTGCTTCAATACCTGACGGGTATAGTCTGCATTTCTTAAGGAAGGAAAATAAGGGGTCTACTTTGGAACACATTTTTAACTTGATAATGAGTGCAACAAGACTGCTCTGTAATTTTATATTATTTTATACTTCAAGGGCTTAAAGTATAAAAATTGAAGCCATTTTACTGTTTAATCTTTGAACATAACAATTACATATACTCTTTAATAAGCACCTTTATGTATTTTCTTTCTTGATACAACTTAATATGACAGAAAAGTAACAATGAGGAAAATATTAATCATCGCCAGATTGTGTATAACACAAGTTGTACTTTTCCAGCATGAGGATTGGATGAGGTTGATTTAAAGGTTGTACAAAGAAGCTGTATAGTTAAGTAACATACATCATTCCTTTTACCATATGCCTTGAAGAAGTATATATTACTAGGTATGCTTTATATTATTTTACCTTTTAGGTAATCTTGCTGCTTCTGGGTAATGTGGGTCCAGGTAAATATAATATAGTCATCAAAATTTTATAAGATCACACTTCAAGTATTTGATGCAAACAGATAGATCCGTAGGCAAAATTCTAGAATAGAAAGGGGTATTATGTGATATTACAGGAAGACATAAAGAAGAGACATTTTGTAACCAAACGGTGAAGAAAGAACAGAACCCACCACCTAATACTTCCTTCAGATACCAACACTGATGATGCCACATATGGATCAAAAGGGATGAAACACTGTATTTCTCACATAATGAGAGTTTTTGTAGAGTGTGCCAGCTCCCAAACTGGTCTGAAAATGGCTTGAGAAAACATGGAGAAATTTCTAGTTTGTCTTTTGTTGTGTTTAGGGTTGTGGCTAGGTTGAGGGTTCTTGTGCATTTGGGATGGGGTGTATGTGGTTTGAACTCTCCACTGGCACCAATGTAGGGAGGCTGATTACATTATTGGCTTCCTAAGATACGGAGCAGAAGAGGAAAGGGGAGTGATAGGGCATGAAACTTGTCAGAAATAAGACAAAAGTGGATTCAAACTCTGTAACAACTTACCCTAATGTTTGAATAAACTACAGTGAGCCATGATTCATTTAATTGTATTTGAACGTGTTGAAGGAAGCCATTATGGCACTGTACGAGATTTGTAACATGAAGTTGGTAAGGAAGTAAAACTTCCGTTGAATACTTTGGTCATGACTTGTGATTATTAATTTCATGTGTCAACTTGATTTGGCCATGAGATGCTCAGATATTTCCTCAAATATTATTCTGGGTGTGTTTAAGAAAGGGGTTGTGGATCAAATTAACATTTAAATTGGTGGACTAAGTAAAGCAGATTATCTTCCCTAATGTAGGTGAGCCTTATCCAATTAGTTGAAGGTCTGAAAAGAACAAAAGGAAGGTCTGACTCTTTCCCAAATAAGGAACTTCTTCCTGCCAGAGACATTTTAGTTTTTTTTTTTTTTTTTTTTTTTTTTTTTTTCACTTTTTGTTTTTATTTATTTTTAGTTCTTCCTATCTTCCAACTCAAGCTGAAACATCTGCGCTTTCAGGGTCTTGAGCATCCCCAGTCTTAAACTGGAACCATACCACCAGCTGGTTCTGAGTCTTTTGGATTTAGGACTGGAGCTAAACCATTGGCTTTCTAGGGTCTCCTACTTGCTGACTCATTCTGCAGAACTTGGGATTTGCCAGTCTCCATAATTGCTGATTCCTGAAGAAATCTCTTTCTGGGTCGCCTGGGTGGCTCAGTCGGTTGATCTTCTGAATTCGGCTCAGGTCATGATCTCCCAGTCTGTGAGTTCAAGCCCCGCATCGGGCTCTGTGCTGACAGCTCAGAGCCTGGAGCCTGCTTTGGATTCTGTGTCTCCCTCTCTCTGTCCCTCCTTCACTCATGCTCCGTCTCTCTCTCTCTGTCAAAAATAAATAAACATTAAAAAAAAAAGAAATCTCTTTCTAATATGGTTATATAGATATAGATAGCTATAGGTATAGATATTTTATATTACTTACTTATATGTTATATATATTTTATAACTATGTATATCTAATACCCCCCCACACACACACACATCCATTTGTTTCTATTTCTCTGGAGAACCCTAATGCATGAGCTCAACTTTGTATATTTTGTGAAGTGTCTTGATCACTACCAATGATGTCTAGAACTCTGAAGGGAATAAAGAGTTTCCTTACAAAAACTTGGAGTGTGGTTCTACTACATGAAGAGATATGTGTGACCTTGATATATATTGTGGGCATTTCCTAAGAGAAAAAGAAAACAGATATGGAAATCTTGTTGCCACAATAATCCTGGACAGATGATGAAACCATTGTCAGTGGACAAATGATTCTGTCAAAATATGCAGATGGAGCCTGTTGTTGTCCAAGATATTCAGTGGTGAAATGACTGACTGATGGGCCAGTTGTGCTGAGCCTTGAGTTTCGTCCTTACTCAAGGATATCCTAGTTCAGGGATGAACAGCAGCAGCTATCCAGTGGGCTCCATCATGTGCGATGGAGGTGATTCCATCTATAAATTATAAAAACTATCTTTTCTTTTTACACTGTTGATCCCAAAAGACTCTCCAGTTGCCCGGGGGTCCAGGAGAGGGATGACCATCTTCAGCACTGTGACATCTAGCTGGGGCTGAGGACCTGAAAGGCTGGCTCCTCCTAAAGGTTGTATATGTCTCAGGGTACAGATTTGGCTCTTGCCTGTAGATAGCATTTTCATTTTAGCCAGAGACTGGTGGCCATACCAAGGTTGAGGAGTATCATTTCCGTGAGTATCTGGATATAGCGAGTTATGGGCTGAAGGCCTGTGAGAGCCTCTGATACAAGGAAAGCCCAGTTTGCAACCCGCAACTAGCATTCTGATGGCACAAACAGAAGAAAAGGAGTTTCTTGCATCAGAAATCCATTGGCAACGTTGTGGGTGGTCTAGAAACTCTAAAAGACATCAAAGGAGCCTGTTAAAGCCTCTAAACAAGTCTCTGTGGGACTCTAATGAGAGTTCCAGTCGTATTGTAGTTTAAACACAACTCCTCTTGTTGGGGAGGGTCCATTCAAAATGGGCCCATTTGTGAGTATCAGCATACATATGCTTAAGTAAAATTTGTGAATAAAGAATGTGTTGCTTTTAGAACCTAAAAGCATCTAAAAGATACTGGGTTTGGGGGCACCTGGGTGACTCAGTCAGTTAAGTGTTGAGTCTTGATTTCAGCTCAGGACACGATCTCACAGTTAGTGAGATCAAATGCCAGGTCGGGCTGTGTACTGACAGCATGAAGCCTGCTTGGGATTCTCTCTCTCCCTCTCTGCCCCTCCCCTGTTCACCCTTTCTCTCTCTCAAAATAAATAAACATTTAAAAAAAATAAAGGATAACTGGATTTGTATTTTAATGTTGTGGGTATTTAGAGTCGAGAACTATTTCTTGATAGTCTCAGGGATGGAATAGTCCTTATCTAATCAAATAACACTCAGAAATTTGATTGAGGTGGTGGGACCTTTTACTTTGTGTGAGGAATAGTCCATCACTGTTTGTGAGCTCCTTTGTGGATGTCTGCCTGCCCTGAATGAATATTTACAATAAATTTCTTCAGAGGAGCATTCCATCAGTGTAATGTTGTGTGTCTATCCTGAAATTTGGATATAAATATATATTGCCTTCAAAGATTATGTGCAATGGTAAGACTTTGAGATACCCAATGGGTAGCTGTATAAAGATGTTTCTTTGTGTCCTTTTGAGGTAAAGGCAAATTGTGGCTGAGAGGTTGCTGAAATAGGCACTGAACAGAATATATTGACTACATCTATGCCTGCAAAGTGCTTACCAATTGCTGACTAAATTGGATGGAGTTAGCTATCTACATAATATTGCATATGCGGGTGAAGGTATGACATTAATTTTGTCATTATCCGATGTTAAGTGTTGCTGGTTATTTCAAGTCTTAAGTACAGACCAAATACAGTCGTTAAATGGAGAGAAACAGTGGCAATAATCACCTTTCCTCAAAATAACACCCATAAAATGTGCTTCATTCCTCGAAGGCTGTGTTATTTCATATGGAACCTATTAACTAGTTTGACCACAAGGAGATGTCTATGGGGTCTGATACTCTGAAACTGATTATTTTTTAAATGTTTATTTTTCATATTGAGAGGGGGAAAGAAAGTGGGGGAGGGGCAGACAGAAAGGGAGAGAGTTTCCCAAGCAGGGTCTGCACTGTCAGCTCAGAACCCAACGTGGGGCTTTATTTACAAACTGTGAGATCATGACCTCAGCTGAAATCCAGAGTCAGATTCTTAACCGGCTGAGCCACCCAGGTGCCACTCTGAAGCTGATAATAAATGTGAAACATTTCATTTTAGTAGATTACTCTTTAGGTCATGTCATCCATGCCCAGTATGGAACATTTTAGAGCAATTTGTAAGCTTATAAATAATCCCATCTTCCTTTCTTGATGGTGGTGGGTAATTCAAATCATGCAAATCTAGGCCTTCTTGTGGTAACCCTCACTCTAACCCCACTCCCTAACTACAAGAAAACTCAAGCCACTGATCCAAACCTTATTTCTAAACCTCTCTCTCAAACCTATTCTGGAGTTTTCCGTATCGTCCTTAGAAGGCCTAGTTAGTAACAAACTTTTCATACCTACTCGTGTGTATGTGGCATCATCATTCTTCTGAACTAAATTTTGAGTGAGATGTTCATCCTTCCTTCAGATATTGACCACAAGAAACCACCCTCATCTGAAGTTGCTGTGAAAGACTTTATAGACTAATTGAAACTTGAGGTAAACTGAGGGAAAGGGATTTGCATGAACACAGGTCAGGAAAGAAAAAAATGAAAGGTTTTATGGACCATGACATTTACTGGTTTGGTATGTTATAAAATATTTAATGTGCAATGAGTTCATCTAAATTAAATGATGTTTGAATATACTTTGAATTATTTGTTATTTTCCCATGTATTTCTTTTCTTTTTTTTTTCCTCTCTTTCCTCATATAGGAATAATTTGTGCTTATCGCTGCAAGGGTAATCACCAAAATATTTAATTTCCAGAATTCCATACATAGATATCCTTAAGGAAATAAAAAAGCTTAAATAAAATGTTTGCTAACATAGGATTTGATTAGGTTATATCTTCCCTGCCTCAAGGAGAAAAAAAAAAGTAAATATATAGATATAGATAGAAATATATATATATGTATATATATATATATACATATATATATATATATATATATATATATATATGTATGTATCCCTAGGGCAGGAGAAGAAGAAGGAAGAAAGCAAAGAAAGTCTAGATATTTTTGAGTCATAAGTGAAGGGGACCTGGCTGTTGTTTCTAGTCTTGGCATTACTCGAGTATTTGCTTACTGGCGGTATTGGAAAGTTTTTGAAACTTGAGAGAAGAGAAAACCCCTATCCTACTCCTTCCACCCCTGAACGGTGTGAAAAGAAGTCAGGTAGAGAAAGACTATATATTTAGTTTTAGCAGTCAAACATTTAAACAACCTTCAATGATCCCTGCCAACTAGCGAGACGTTGAAGCCACAGGTTTAATTTACTCGTATCAAAATGGAGCACAAAGATTGCTACTGGAACAGAAAGGATCAGGTCTTTGGGAACCAGGGGGATCTTAGCAGCAATCTACATGGTCTAGTAACTGAGAATCAGGGAGGAGATAGACAGATGGAACCAGATACCACAGGCTACTTCCTTCCCATCCCCGTAGCCATGCTTTGACAATACATATGCCACTTAGAACGAAGTCCAAATCTGGAACAGATGCTAAGACAGGAAAGTTCCAACGTGCTAAAAGTGTTTCTGTCACTTGTATAGAATAGGAGTTACACAAGTAAAAAAGCTAGAAAAAAAATAAGGTAGGATTTGAGAGTTATACATTGCTTTTAAGTGGAATAAGGTTGAAAGTAATGTGGAAGGACTCACATGACAGATTAGAGATTGGACTTTACGCTTTCTAAAGAAGATTTTGAGTTTGTCATTTCATAATGAAATCAACGCTTAGGAAAAATTAACCTAGTAGCTGTTTGCAGATTGAGAAGAGGAGACATTTTTAAAAAGTATAGGTCAGGGGAGCCTGGGTGGCTCAGTTGGTTAAGCGTCTGACTCTTGATTTCAGCTCAGGTCTTATCTCACGCATTGTGGGTTGGGGAGAGTCCTGCATTGGGCTCTGTGCTGATACCATGGAGCCTGCTTGGGTCCTCTCTTTCCCTCTCTCTCTGCCCCTTCCTTGCCTTGTGCTCCTTCTCTCTCTCACAGTAAATAAATAAAGTTAAAAAAGTAAATAAAATAACAATATAAAGATGATTTATCTAGTCCAGTAATGAGATAAAATTGTCCCGGCTATAGTAATACAGCATAGTGGACAAAAATATATAAACAAAATGAAAAATTTAAGAAACTTGATTATAGATTCATTGGAAGAGCCAAAGGGCAGAAAAGTGTATAATACTGAAAAGTTTCAGCTCTGGTGATTAAAAAATGACAGAGCCAATGGATTAGAATCGAATCAGGAGAGATTTTTTGAGAAAAATTAATGCCAGTTTAGGTCATGCAAATTCCCTGGTTATCAATGGGACAATCTGAAAAATAGTGGAAAATTTTAAAAAACGGAGTGTGTTGGCTATTTTGAGAGGGATTAAAGGATTTCTAATTAGAGATTTGAAAAGCCCAAGGGAGAATTGAATTAAAACACTTCAAACATGAAAGTACACCTTTTGGAAGGTTTTCACCTGCTTATTTGTAGGCGAGAGATTAACGGCAATACAAATGGGAGAAAAGGAGAAAGAAAGCAAGAGAAAAACAGTCACGAAAGGAATAAGAGATACCAGAAAGGAAAAGGGATTCAATTAAATTAAGGGAAGGCCTTCAGAAAACCTGGTAGGAATTCACACATGGGGAAGCTATTTATCATGCTCATTAATGCTAGTTATATGAGGCTTTCAGTGTTGAATGTGTAATTATCGTGTAATAGCTTACAACAGAATGTGGCAAATACATTGAATAACAGGACACGTTAGTGTTCTAAGAGTTACCATTAAGTATTCAAATGTTCAAATATTTAAGCAATAGTGAGTATTAACACTTTTTTCATATTTTCTATTAGCCCCATTTTTCCTTTTTGGGGACTTTTATTATTCTATTTGCCAATCCTCCACTTTTTTATGGTAAAAACACACATAATATAAAATTTACCCGCTAAATCATTAAAAAAACAATTTTTTTTCATGTTTATTTTTGAGAGAGACAGAGACAGAGTGTGAGCAGGGGAGGGGCAGAGAGAGGGGAAGACACAGAATCCGAAGCAGGCTCCAGGCTCCGAGCTGTCAGCACAGAGCCCGACGCGGGGCTGGAACTCACCAACCGTGAGATCATGACCTGAGCCAAAGTCGGCCACTTAACCAACTGAAGCACCCAGGCGCCCCTACCCTCTAAATCATTTTTAAGTGCACAGTACAGTAAAGTGAACCCTATACACATTGTTTTATAAAGGATCTCTAGAACTTTCTCATCCTGCAAACCTGAAGCTCTATATACATCGAACAACTCCCTTTTCCTCCCACCCCCCAGCCCCTGGCAATCACCATTCTACTTTCTGTTTCTAAGAATGTGACTGTTTTAGGTACCTCGTACAAGTGTAATCATGTAGTGTTTGTCTTTTCGTGATTGGCTTATTGTGCTTAGCATAATGTTCTCAAGTTTTACCCATGTTGTGGTATATGACAGTATGTCTTTATTTTATAGGACAAGTAACATTCTCTCATATGTTGGTACCCTACTATCTTTATTCATTCAGACATAATAGACATTCAGTTTGCTTCCACATTTAGTTTGGCTTTTCTGATTAATGCTGCAGTGAACATGAGTGTATACATTTATTTTCAAGATCTTCTTTCCAATTATTTGGGATAAATCCCAATTAATGGATCTGATGGTATTTCTATTTTTAATTTTTTTTGAATTAAAATGTTTTTTTGAGTTAAATGAATGAAAACTCCTTATTGTTTTCCAGCAGCTATAGCATTTGTCATTTCCATCAACCGTGTGCAAGGATTCCGATTTCTCCATGTGTCCATCAAGACTTTTTACTCTACTTCACTATTTTATTTTAATTTATTTTAATTAATGGATTAATTTTATTGTTTTACTGATAATGCCATGCTAAGAGGTGTGAGGTGATATCTTATTGCGGTTTTGATTTGTATTTCCCTAAGGTTTAGTGATGTTGAGCATCTTTTCCATACGCCCGTAGGCCATTTGTACATCTTCTTTAGAGAAATGTGTATTCAAACTTCTTTGTACATTTTAAGTCAGGTTATTTGTTTTTATGTTGAGTTGTAGGGTTTCTTTATATATTCTGGATATTAAACCCTTATTAGATATGTGGGTTGAAAATATTTTCTCCTAGTACGCAGGTGGCCTTTTTTAACTCTGTTAATTGTATCCTCTGTTGCAAAGTTTTTAAGTTTGGGGTGCCTGGGTGGCTCAGTCAGTTGAGTGTCTGACTCTTGATTTCATTTCAAGTCATGATCTGAGGGTCATGAGATCGAGCCCCGTGTTGGGCTCCGCACTGAGCATGAAGCTTGCTTAAGATTTTCTCTCTCCCTCCCTCTGCTCCTCTCCCCCATTTGCACTCTGTCTCTAAAATAATTTTAAAAATACAAAAAATAATTGAAAAAAAAAGAAGTTTCTGGGGTGCCTGGGTGGCTCAGTCAGTTGAATGTCTGACTCTTGATTTTGGTTTGAGTCATGCTTTCACCGTTTGTGAAATGGAGCCCCATGACGGGCTCAGTGCTGATAGCATGGAGCCTACGTGGGATTTTCTCTCTCCTTCTCTCTCTCTGCCCCTCCTCTGCACTCTGCATCTATCTCTGTCTCTCTCTCTCTGTCTGTCTCTCAAAAATAAATAAATAAACATCAAAAAAGTTTTAAAGTTTGCTGTGGTTCCCTATGTCTGTTTTTGCCTTTGTAATCTATGCTTTTGATTTAAGAAAACATTGCCAAATCCAATGCCAGGAAGATTTTCCCTATGATATCTTTTAGCGGTTTCAGAGATTTAGGTCTTATGTCTAGTTCTTTAGTCCATTTTGAGTTAATGTTTCTATACGGTGTGAAGGGCCACCTTCGTTATTTGCACATGGATATTCCGTTTCCCAGCACCATTTGTTGAAGAGACTATCCTTTCCCCATTGTGTAGTCTTGTGAACCTTATCAAAGACCCTTGGGCCACATATGTGAGATTTCATTTCTGAGCTCTTTGTTCTGTTCTACTGATGTATATGTCTGTCTTTTTGCTAGTATCGATCTATTTCCATTAATAAAACTTTGTAGTATGTTTTGAAATCAGGAAGTATCAGGCCTCCAGCTTTCTCTCTCTCTCTCTCTCTCTCTCTCTTTCTCTCTCTCTCTCTCAAGACTGTTTTATCTGTCCAGGGTCTTTTGAGATTACATATGTATTTTAGAATTGTTTTATCTGTTTTTTGTTTAAAAATACCATGTGGATTTTAACAGGGATTACAATGAATCTGTAGATTCCTTTGGGTAGTATGAATATGTTAATAATATTAAGTCTTCTAATCTATGAACACAGGATGTCTTTCCAAAGGTTTGGCAATTATAAATAAAACTGCCATACTCACGAAGTTCCTTTAATCTTTTGTACACATAAAATTCAGGGCAGGGAGAGAACTGAGTAGAATTCAGCTAAAGTAAATACCCCATGAAACAGTAACCCAGTTTCCTTCGACTGACTTCACAATTAGAGTGATCAGATGTATTGCTGAGTTATTTATTGGTTGTTATTTTGAGAGAGAAAGGAGAAAGAGATTCACTTTCACTAGTTTTGACAAAGGTGTCCTCAACACATAGAAACTATGTTTATAGGGAGTCCAGTCTTTAGTAGGAACTATTATAAGTGCCCTAATTTTACATGTAGTAATCCTGAGACTGCTAAAAAGTTCACAATTGTTTGGTGAAATTTTATAAATTCGTTACATGGATGTTAACTAGATTTCTAAATCTAGAACCTCCAGTTTTAAAAGTACATAATTATATTTTGGTAGAAAATAATCTTCAGTCAAAGCACAGCAGGTACTTAGTATTAAAACAAAACATGTTGACATCTTTTTGTTCTGGATTGTGACCATGAATTAAGGGAAGTTATTAACCATCCAGAGAAGAAGTAATGCTTTCCAGAAGGGACAATTTGGTGCCTTTGAAAAATACAAACTAAATAGCTTGAGAAAAACATTTTTTAAAAAATAAGACCAGTAGAAGACTGTCAGCGAAGAAAGGAAGATTTTTAGACAATAAAAAATGAGAATCCTTGAGAGAGAGAAATGGTAAGGCTACTGGTGACATTAATTTCTGAAAGTCAATGACCTCCTTGAAGGTACATTGTGAGTATGCCACCAAATCCTAATTGAAGAGTAGATATCACTTTGATAGCTGATCAAGGTCATACTTGGTAATGCATAATTCACAATCATCAGAAGGCCATTGATCTTACTTAAGAGGCTCTTTAGGCATAAATGTGCTGGGAAAAAAAATGAAATTTTGGTATGTTAAAGAATGGTCTGGGGGCACCTGGGTGGCTCTGTCGGTTAGGCAATCCACTTCAGCTCAGGTCATGATCTCGCAGTCTGTGAGTTTGAGCCCCACATTAGGCCCTGTGCTGACAGCTCGGAGCCTGGAGCCTGCTTCGGATTCTGTGTCTCCCTCTCTCTCCACCCCTCCCCTACTTGTGCTCTGTCTATGTCTCAAAAATAAATAAATAAATGTAAAAAAAAAAAAGAATGGTCTACAATGACATCTCAGAATGTTCTCTCATTTAACAAAAATATGAACTTCAACTATGTTCTGTACACGTATTACAAGCTAGATTCCTGGGAGAGGCTGTATGGTGGTATCGAAGTACTTTTTTCTGTAATTAAACACTTAGTACTAATACTAGACAATTGAAACTACAGATTAATTATTCATAGGTGAATAGATCATTTGAAATTTAAAGTGAATACCTGGCCATGAGCATCTCATAAAGCAGACCTTTATAATATAATAATTAATTAATCAAGCAGTACTCACACTTCTTGGTTTCTTTATAACAGTGGACCTAGAGGGTATTATGCTAAGTGAAATAACTTAGAGAGAGACAAATACCATCTGATTTAACTTATGTGTGGAATCAAAACACAAACAAACAAGTGAGCAAATAAGTAAAATCTTAAATACAGAGAACAAACTGGTGGTTGCTAGAGGGGCAGTGGGTGGAAATGGGTAAAGGGGATTAGGACAAACTTTAAGGGACCCCTGGGTGACTGAGTCGGTTAAACATCCAACTCTTGGTTTCGGCTCAGGTCTTGATCTCACAGTTTGGTGATTTTGAGCTCCGCGTCGGGCTCTGCCCTGACAGTATGGAGCCTGCTTGGGATTGTCTCTCTCTCCCTCTCTCTCTCTATCTCTCTCTGCTCCTCCCCCACTTGTGTCTATAGTCTCATTATTAGAAATATTCACTGTTGAGCTTAGATCCTAATCTTTTATATTTTTTAGGATCTACTGATTGGAGTGGAGGTACAGGGTCATGGGTATTGTTATAAATACATCCCTAGGTATAAGTACTCCAATATTGTAGAACTAATATTCTTGGGGTGTCTGGGTGGCTCAGTCAGCTAAGCCTTCGATTCTTGGTTTCAGCTCAGGTCTCTGGGTTTGTGAGATTGAGCCTCATGTTGGGCTCTGTCCTGACAGCGGAGTCTGCTTGGAATTCTCTCTCCCCCTCTTACTCTCTTCTCCTCCCCGACTCATGTTCTCCCTCTGTCTCTCTCTCTTTCTCTCATTCTCTTTCTCTCTTTAAAAATAAATACATAAATTTTCAGAAAAGTAATATTCTTACCATTTTATAAGCTGCATTTTGATCTTAAGCATTTTATTAATTTTTTTGTGATAATGAAAAATATTCTTATCTGATTTTCATAACTATTTGGTTTGCCACTGTAAGATTCATCATAAAAAATTTAACAAGTTTATGTTATTAGATATACAGATCTTATCAAATATTTTATCACCATAAAGAATACTGTACTAGACATCCTTATGGATAATTTGTTCACATTTTTTGTTATTCCCTCGGGAGAATATTTGCAGTGCTCATTTATTTTATCAAAATGCAAACATATTGCCCAATCGTCCTCCAGATAGTTTATCCTAGTTTTCACACCTACCAGTAGGATTTGAAAGATTTAGTACCCGAATAATTTGCCAATCCTTCATATTAAGAATGTTTAATAAATGCAGTGAACAAATCTGTAGAAATAACTCTTATTTTTAAAAATCCTGAATAATATTTATGCTGGTAAGTGCTGAAAAGAGCAAAGGGGCATCGGTATTTTGTGGACGTCTTTAAAACCAATGCAACACGATTGTAGGGAAAAGACTTAACACTCACGGATCCTGTGGAACTCTTTGCTGCTCGTAATTGAAAAATAAATTTTATGACACTGTATTTTCTTCTCTCTTGACAGACTGAAATATTGATACCTTCTCACCAGAGAGCGTCTATATAGAAAAGCAATTATTTTTGTGGCGGTGGTGAGGCAGAAAATCTGTAAAGAATAACTTAAGTATCAAAATAGTCCAATGGTACAAAGTGGTGTTTTCAATCTGTAGCAATAAAAATGGTACCTACCTCTCTCAAAAACTCCGTGATGTCTATATTCTCTTAATAATAAAAGCTGAATGAACAATCATAGCCATCATACATGTATTTAGCTCACACATCTTTAATTGTCTCCAGGAAACATTAAAGAAAAGTTAGATGTCTTAAAGAATATTGATAGTCAAGAAATTGAAAAAAAAAAAACAAAAACAAAAACCTGCAACTGCAAACGATGTGATTGCTTTGATTCATCACAATTAAAGTGGATGAATTGAGGGGCGCCTGGGTGGCTCGGTCGGTTAAGCGTCTGACTTCGGCTCGGGTCATGATCTCACCGTCTGTGGGTTCGAGCCCCACATCGGGCTCTGTGCTGACAGCTCAGAGCCTGGAGCCTGTTTCGGATTCTGTGTCTCCCTCTCTCTCTGCCCCTCCCCTGTTCATGCTCTGTCTCTCTCTGTCTCAAAAATAAATAAACGTTAAAAAAATTAAAAAAAAATAAAAATAAAAAAATAAATAAAATGGATGAATTGAAATTGTAGTCCAATGAGTGATGCTATGTAAGTGAAAATTCGGGGTTATACTACCACCTAGTGGTAAATGTGCTGCTCAAGGGAAACTATTGTCTTTTTTCTTCTTTTTTTCTTTTCCTTCCAAATAAACACCAGGCTGATAGGTGATTGTTTTAAGGTTAAATGAGCTGTGTAGTAATTAACAAACTTTTGCATGTGTTAGGTTCTTAACCACAGCACACGTTATTCTATTTACTTCAACAGTTTAAGCATTTACACACAAAGAAGGTAGATTTTATGATAGATATGCATCTAAGGAAAAAATAATAAGCTAGTTTCCTTATGGAATGATCAAAGATAATTTTTGGTGGATAAGGTAGTAACTGAGACTTTAGACTACTTAAAAAACTTTGAAAGATAACGTTCCATTTAAAATATTTTTTGTTTCAATAACTATACATTCAGGTTTTGTCCACATAACACTATGGTGGAGATTTCAAGATCTGGATAAGTAATTGGTTAAATTAACAAGTATAGAAGGAAAACATTGAATACCTTAAAGAAAATTACCTCTTAGAAATAAAATATGTGCAGTTTAAGAACTCGAGTTTTAAAATAAAAATAAATAGGACAATACTTTTTTACATTTATCTTAAAAATGTTATGTGCTATTTAAACAGTATGTTTTCTAAGAAATAGTATGAATCTGCGTATCATTGTGATTATGCGTGTGCTCATATATTGTGTAAAATACAGGTTCTTTTTGTTAGACTGTACAGTCATAAAGCGATACCCATGACACATAAATACAAACAGACATTATTAAAAAATAATATACTTGAATGCTTTTGTTGCTTGCTTGATAAATTATTAAGTTTGGATAGGTGTTCACTCTTTTCAGAATTGTAGTATATTCTTAAGAATAGTTTTCCTTTTGTTCTGCATGTTCTCCACATTTGCACCGTGTATGTACCAGGAAACAACAGAGGAGGAAGTTTTAAATACGATCTTTTATTATTTCAAAACCCATTGAAGGTTTATTTTATCATAAAATAATATTCTGTCATAACAACACACCTGGAAGCCAAAATGATTTTTATTAGTGTCTTATGCTATTTAACCAGGAAATAAAGGATGCTATTATAAGAAAATACCTGATGAAACATTAATTCACTAATTTGTTTATTCACCAAAAACTTTTTTGTTTGTTTTAGAGAAAGAGAGAGGGCTCAAGTGAGCTAGAGGCAGAGAGAGAAAGAGAGAGAGAGAGGGAGGGAGGGGCTCATGTTTTTACCCAAAATAGGGCTGGAGCTCACCCGAATTAGGGCTCATGTACACATGATGTGGGACTCGAACTCGCCAACCGTGAGATCATGACCTAAGCCGAAATCAGATGCTTAATAACTGAGCCACCCAGGTGCCCCTATTCACCAAATACTTATTAAATTAAAGATACTTATATTGCCATATATGGTTCCAAAGGTGGCTCTGAATGGGCAGACAAGGTCCTATCCACATAGGAACTTCTGCTCATTCTATAACCTGCTCCTCCTCTTTCTCCTTTTTGTAGTATCTTAAGCAACAGATAAAAAAAAAGTTTGTTTGATATCCTTGATTGTCTCTATTTAAAAAAAAATATTTCCTCAATCCTTGCTCTCTTTATTATTTTCTTTATTCTCTATTCTCTTTACTTTGGAGTAATTTGATCTTATTTTTCTAGATTCATAATTTGAAAAGTGAGGTCACTATTTAAGATTTTTTTTCTAGTAGTATTTAAAGCTCTAAATTTCCTCTAACTTCCGTTTTATCCACTTCCCATAAATTTTGATATGTTGCATTTTAATTGTAAGTTTCTTTAACTTTAAAATACATTTTAATTTCTCACTGAGGTGTTTTCTTGGCCTTTGGGTTATCTAAAAGTATGTCATTCAGTTTCTAAATATTAGGTGATTTTCCAGATATTATTTTGCTGTTGCTTTAGATTGAGTATCATTGTAGTTGGAGAACATATTGGGTATGACTTTTTTATGTCATAGAATCTGGTGTATCTTTCAAATGTTCCTTGAAAATTTAAAGAGTTTTCTGCCAACTTTAACTCTAGTGTTACATGAATGCTGATTAGATCTATGTGTTTGATGGTGTTATTAAATTTTTATATACTTGTTAATTTTTTTCTAATTTTACTATTGACAGTGTTTAAAAATCTCTGATTTTAACTTTGGACTTGTGTTTTTCTCTTTAAAGGTCTATTAAATTTTGCTGGATGAATTTTGAAGCTTTGTTATTAGGTAGGTAAATATTTATAGATATTATGTCCTGTGTTAAATTGACCCTGTTATCACTATGAAATGACCCTCTTTTTTATGATGATCTTCTTAGCTCTAAAAATTAATTTTTCAGGGACACCCGTGTGGCTCAGTCGGGTAGGTGTCCAACTCTTGATTTTGATTCGGGTCCTGATCTCATGGTTAGTGAATTTGAGTCCTGCATCGGTCTCTGCACTGGCAGTGGGGAGCCTGCTTGGGACTGTCTCTTTCTCCCCTTTTTGTCCCACCCCCACTCATGCTACCTCTCTCTCAAAATAAATGAACAAATAACTTAAAAAATAAAATAAACGCTATTTTTACATATATAAACATAGCTACTTCAGCTTTCTTTCTTTTTGTGTTTAGCATATGAGAGATTTTTTTCATCATTTTACTTTGTAACTTGTGTCATATGTTAAAATTTTTTTCGTTAGAACCATATAGTTAAGTCTTATTTTTTAAAAAATCAAAGGTGATAATGAATGCCTTTTAAATGAAGTATTTAGGCCATTCATATTATTGTGACATTTTCTTTTGTTTGAAAGCCTTCTTTAAAATGTTTGTATTGTTTTTGTGCTGGTTATGAAGATTTTAGGGTTTTATATATTAAATAAAATCTTAATTTCACTTTACTTATGAAACAGATATTCACTAGGCAAAGGTCGGGTGACAGTTTTGTGTTGTTTTATTTTGGTTTGGTTTTCCAATGATGTTAGAATAATTCAGATAAAAGAATATTTTTGTGTTGGTTCTTTGAAATATGTATTTTAAAAGTACTGTAAGACTTTTCTACTAATTTTATTATTTATACCATTTCTTTGTTAATGTTGTTTGATCATATTTTTTTTCTTTACTGTGAGTTATATTTTCCTGATCCTTGGAATGCCTGGTGATTTTGATGGCATGCCAGATAAAGCGAATTTCCCTGGTTGGCTGCTACATATTTGCATTTGTAAAAGATATTCTTGAATCTTTTTACTTGTTTTCTTTCTCCTTTTTCGGATGCAGTTAAAATGACTTAAAGTCAGTCTTCTTGGGTCTTTGTCTGGATATTTCATAGCTATCAAGGTAAGGCCCTTCTTATTACTGGATCCAATGTCCATGAATTTGGAGGCTTTCCACCGGCCCTGGGCGTGTTTTGGCACAGTTCCTTCTAATATTTAGACTTTAGGTAGTTTTTTTCTCTGGCATCAGGTGACTTCGTACCTGTGCCCTAATTTGTACTCAGATCCATAATGTACGATGAATTTCAGATCTTCAGTTTTCTCTCTAGGCAGCTTTTTCTTCTCTACCTTGTGCTCCAAACTCTGGCCACCAGGACTTCCCTGAATTGCTATTTCAGTTTCCTGACCTCAGGGGACACCTGAACTGTGGCTACTTCTGGGTTTCTCCTCCTCATGTTTGGGATCTCTCCGGGTAGGAAGCTGGGACAATTTTACAACTCAACGAACTTTTCTTCCCTCTAACTCTTAAATATCACCAAATTTCTCTGCCTGTAATCGAGTGTGTTTTGTGGACCACTGTTTCATACATTTAGGTTACTCTTTCGGTTGTTTCCGATGGGAATTTGTTTCCTGTTATTCCATTAGAAACACTTACTTTCACTTTTTTTTTTGTTCACATTTGTTTTCAATTTAAAAAGTATGGCAAAACTTTAAAAATATAACCAACATCTATATCCCTTTCACTTAGATTATTTACTTTTTAGTATGTTGCCATATTTTCTCACTACATATTTTTAAATCATTTTTTCCTGAATTATTTGAAAGAAGTTATAGAGAGCATGATCTCTCACTCCTTAATACTTTGGCAAGTAGCTCATAAGGAGAATCATGTAGCCCAAATAACAAAAGCATTCTGTTATTCCAATGATGTAAAAGCAAACATCGTCTGATGTTTCTGTTTACCAAAAGAAGGGAAATAAATTCATCAAGCCAATAGTTGAGAATCAGAAACTAGGCATTGAATTAATTTGTTCTGAATTAGATATTGACATCTAGAAGATACACTCCAGCTAATGAGAGTAGGGGTGATAGAAAATAATAAGAAAGCAGAGCTTAAAACATGCAGTCCTTATAAATTTTGTGATAAACTCTGCATTGCCAAGAATCTGAGGAGTTAAATGTTAACAGAGTTTAAATGAAGTGTCTTTGTATTCTTAACTTCTCTTATTTGCTAGTTTGTAGAGAATACATGTAAAGTTGCAGAAGAGCAAACAAAGTAAGACAGGGGTCATAAACTGTGACCCTAATCTAGGGGAATTATGGTTACCTGACATAGATTACTTGCTGAGAAACATAGAAATATTTGATTTAATAATTATGAGAAATTATAAGGATCAATTGCTGACTAACCAGATACATAGAGTAGAGGAAATAAGGAAAGTTTCAGATATATTTGAACTGGATCATTAGTGGTTTTACTTATTGAAATGAAGAAGATAGATTGGGTTTTCTTTTTTGATGGTTAGGAGTAATGAACGTTGGTTTTGGAGATGGACAATTAGTAATACCTCTCTAGTAGGTATCTATCACTATGTAACAAATTGTTCCCAAAATTCCTGTCCTAAAAATCAATGAACATCTTTATCTCACACATTTTATTACAGTTAAGAATCCAAGAGTGGTTTAACGGGACACTTCTGGCTCTGTGCCTCTTATGACGTCACAGTCAAGATGGTGACTGGACCTACAATGATCTGACTCCTTGACCAGAGCTGGAGGATCCACTTCTAATGAACTCAATCAAATGTTTGCATGCTAATGTTGATTGAGGCAGAGACCTCAGTTTTTCACCATAATTACTTCTTTTTAGAGCTACTTGAGTGTCCTTATGAACGGCACCTGGCTTCCCCAGAATGACTCATCCAAGAAAGAGCCAGGCAGAAGCCACAATGACACTTATTACCAAGCCTCAGATGTCACACAGTATCATTTCCACAATAATATCCTGCTAATGACACACGTCGGCCTCATTCAGTGTATGAATTTCTGGACAATAGGGCCTCTTGAAGGCTGACCATCATAAACCCTGTTTTCCCTACATGTTTATAACCAACTGAAAAGTAGATATAGGAGTGTATTGGCTGTTGAAACAAAATGAGCAATTAGCAGGATATTAGTAGGATAGTTAATATATCCTTGAGTTGGGGAAATGGCTATTTATTCATTGCCATGTCTAGATAATAGCAGGCTCCTCTCCTGGGTGCCGCTCCAGAGGACAAAGTAGAAAACTGACCAAAACACATAAATATTGTGGAGAGCCTGGCTGAATCTCAAGAAGAGAGCTCAAAGCAACCAAAGAGATGCATGAAAATCCTGTCTTTTCTACTGGAGTAGGAGTAAGAGAAGGACAAAGAATAATTTACTTTAATATTTCTAAGAAAATGACTTCTAATTAGAAGAATAAGGTCAGAAACAAATGGAGGTTTTTCCCCTAACAATGATCTTGAGTTTGGTACTTCTAACATATCTTGAAAGTATGTATGTGCAATACCATGTCTTGATCTCATTCAAGGAACTAAACTGGAGATAAATAGATTTAAAAACAACACCCTATACACAACTGAGATTATTAACCTGAGAGTATGAGGAGAGTGAAGTAAAAAGAGAAAAGTGTCTGTTAAACACCTTGTTACAGAGAAATATTTATACTCTCTGTTCTTCAATATGGGAAAATCACAGTGTAACAATCACCAAAGCATTTGACATGACATTGACGTACTTTTTCAGTCATCTTTACCGTGTCTCGCATAGTAGTTCAGAAGTGAAGCTCAGTTTCTTTTACATAAAATAACAAAGATGATATGTCATACAGGTTTTTGTGCACTCGTGCATACACATGGATTAGTCTTCGGAAACCTTTATGAAGAGATGGCTAAAAATTGATGTCTGCACAGGGCTGATATATGCTGGAAAAGGAAATAAGTTTTCGGTAAGTAAAACTGACAGGGTTTTTTAAAACAGAAAATTGTTTTTAAACATACATCTTTGGGGGCGCATGAGTGGCTCAGGTGGTTAAGCGCCTGACATCGGCTCAGGTCGTGATCTTGTACTTCCGGAGATCGAGCCCCACATCGGGCTCTGTGCTGACAGCTCAGACCCTGGATACCACTTCATGTTCTGTGTGTCTCTCTCTCTGTTCCTCCCCTGCTCGCACTCTGTCTCACTGTCTCTCTCTCAAATGTAAGAAAAGAATAAAAAAAAATTAAACATACATTTTAATCTAAGAAGGTGTTTAAAGTATTTATATATTTATTCTTAACATTTTGGCTTGGCATAAGCAAATGTTATATGAATTTCGTTTGTATATTTGATGATCATTGGTCTCTTTTATCATTTTCTCCCAATTTTAAGTAAATCCTGTAAGTTTAGAATTCCTCTGCCAAGCATGTATGGAGAAAAGCAGGCTGTGTGTGTCCAAAGAGCAGAGTCTTGTGCTCTACAAATTTTGTCGTAGTCATTATGTATCACAATAAGGCATAATGCAATCATTTTGCTATTTCTATCTCCATGTAATAAATTTGGAGTTATATTTGCTGTACCTTTTATATAAAATTATGCATCAAATTTCAATAACACTTTACTATAATTAAGTTAATTGCTCTGTTGTTTTTAATTCAAGGGTCTCTTTCATTTCATTGTGCCCCCGCTAGTGTTTTGTCCTTATAATATTTAAACATAAAAAAGAGCGTTATGTGGCCAAAAATATTTGCGAAATTCTAGACTAAAGCATGTACTGTCTGACAGTGTTCTGGAAAAGAGACGTGAAAAGATAAGAAGTGTCCAACAATAGGTGGGCTTGATACCATGCAAAGAGAATCGGGTAAATAGGGGATGTATTTTTTCTTTGTTTTTTTTTTTTAACGTTTATTTATTTTGAGAAAAAGAGCAACCACTCAGTCAGGGGAGGTGCAGAGAGAGGAAGAGAGAGAGAATCCCAAGCAGGCTCCACACTGTCAGTGCAGAGTCTGATGTGGGGCTCGAAACCACCAATGGTGAGATCGTGACCTGAGCGGAAACCAAAAGTCAGACGCTCAGCTGACTGAGCCACCCAGGCGCCCATGTATTTTGTAATTTAATATACCATTGAAAAACTTAGTTTTCAGCAAAGTCAGCATCAAAAACTTATTTTTTGCCGGAACAATTGTTCGAAATGATTTAAATAAGGCAGCTATTTGTGACTGTCCATTGAAATGCATAGCATTTTGGGGAAAATTACTCACTATTATCATGTTTAGAGGATTAAAAGTAATTTGATATACTGAAAATGCCCAGGAAATTGGGAATTGTTAATATATTTATTGGCATCTAGAGACATCATACAGGATTTCTGTAAATAGTATAAGAGTATACTATAAATAGTATAAAGTATAAATTGTACAAAGTATCAACTGCTATAAATTTGTTTCTTCTAGATCAGGTTAGCAATTTATTTTTTGTGTGTTTATGTTCATATTTAATTAGGAAAATTCAGTATATATTTTGAGATGACTCACTTGCAATTTCTCCATTTCTTTCATTTAAGGGCTTAAAATCCACTAAAATCAGCTGACCAATTTGCCACTTACTTTTGCATTAGAACTTTTTAAAGTTTTTAGTTAAATTCCAGTTAGTTAACATACAGCACAATATTGGTTTCAGGTGTACAATATAGTGATTCAACGCCTCCCTATAACACCCGGTGCTCATCACAAGTGCCCTCCTTCATCCCCATCACCCACTTAACAACCCCCCTCTCTGGTAACCAGCAGTTTGTTCTCTATAGTTAAGAGTCTATTTCTTGGTTTGCCTCTCTGTTTTTCCCCTTTTGCTCTTTGTTTGATTTATTAAATTTCATCTATGAGTGAAATCATATGGTATTTGTCTTTTTCTGATTGACTTATTTCATTTCATGTAATAATCTGTAGCTCCATTCATGTCGTTACAAATGGCAAGATTTCATTCTTTTTTTATGGCTAAGCAATATTCCATTATATATATTTATAAATATGTAAGTATATAATGTATATAATATATAATAAATATATATTTTATATAAATATTTTATAAATATATTTTTAAATATATATTATAAATCATATATATTTCTCTATGTATATTTCTCTCTATATATACATATATGTGTATATATACATATATATATGTGTGTGTATATATATATATGTATGTTACATCTTCTTTACCCATTCATGCGTCAATGGACATTGGGCTGTTTCCATAATTTGGCTATTGTATGACCTGAACTGAAGTCAGACACCCAACAGACTGCACCACCCAGGCACCCCTCATTTGACAAATTTAAAATGGTTTCCTACTTCATGTTTCCTTACAATTGCCTCTATATGGAGTTACCAATTCTTTAAACCACATACTTTAAATATCCCAAAACTTTTGTATGTTTTACAATTGTCCTGAATCTCTTTTTTTTCATTCAGATTTTAAATTAATAGTTGTTTTTGTAGCAGAAGCATGGAAACAAAATGACTTCTAAGGTAAGTTCAGTTTGCACAACGATGTATTGTCTTGCCTAAAGCATGGTGATAAATGTTTAAGATGCTCGCTCATATTGTTTTATATTTTAATGCCTCCCAGACCATGCAGCAGCACATTTAAAACTTAACAGGCATGTGCAGTAATGAATTGAGACAAGTATTCCATGGTATTTTTAAAGAATAATCTCATTTCTAGCAACACCTACTGAAGTCCTCATTAAATTAAATGATTTGTTACTTTCAATAGGATTCACGTGACTTCAGAAATGTTGAAGTTTCCAAGACAAAAATTTAGTCTACTTCTTTAAGTAAAGTGTGCTCTTAAACTTTAACCAATCTCATATAGTACAGGTACAGAATACCTTGAAATCTTACAAATGCCTGAAGAAGTTACTATTAAACTTCAAGAAGTTATTCTGTTTCTTAAACTGTGATTATATTGGCATGTTTTTCCCCCATGGAATTCTTTAAAAAGTTTTTTTTTTCAGTATTTAGTCATAATTAAAATCTCACACGTCAGAGAACTTTCTAGAAGTCTTCAAGATTACTCTAGTAACTCATTCCTATCCATTGTACAAATTTACTAAATTGTATTGAAAAAGTTTACATATTCAAAAGGATGTATATGCAAAATACTAGAAAACAATTTAAATGTATGTACTCTTACAGAAATACCTCATTATGGCTTAAGAAAGAAAAAACCTACCAGCTTTAATAACTGATAAAACATACAGTTGAATATAAGTTTCCAAAGTATAATCAAGAATATAATCAAGCTTTAGTATCCTATGAGTAAATACCTTGAATTTTATGAAACCACATCTATATGTACAGGGTAGTGTTATCTGCTTCATTATCATTATGAAAGTTGACTTGTTAAGCTGTCAAGGATGCGATATGGTAATGAACAGATAATTTCAGATGAATTGCAATCAGTCAACGTTCCCCATAACTTCCCAGGCTTTTCCTCCTCAGATTATTAAGTTAGATATTATAATATTGTCACTTAATGAATTCAGATCTGTGGGGTCATTTTAGACCATGACAGGAATTTAAAGTAAAATTAATCATTTAGTTATTTCAAAGAAAGCAATGCATTCAGTGTTCAGCATGAAAATGCAAAAAACTTTATGTTAAAACTATTGAATATTCCACATTTTTAATAGCTTATTTAAATGGTCATGTGTAAAGAAAACACTTGTTCAGCCATATATGCTGTATCGCTGTATGAAAAAATACCTATGAACATAGAAAATATTTGATATATGAAAATTATATGCATGAATATTTATAAGATGTTTATGGACTTAAGGTTCATCTATGAATTCCTTCATGCTAGTACTCAGTGGGTTATTTTGAGGGTAAAATGAAATGATGTATGTGAGATAACTTACAAAATTAATTAGCTAAATGGTATATGCTGATGGTTGAGTTTTAAGAACTCTAACGACTAGGAGACGAGGTATGACGCTGAGCATCACCGAAAGCATGGCAGCGAGCTGCTGATGACAAAGGAGCCGCCATAACCTCGTCAGTATTTTCAGAAATAATGACTGTTCTCTAGTTATATGAGGATTGTTTCTGCTCCTCTGGTTTTGAATATTTGGACTTTATTAGTCATCCCATCACTCCTCGTTTTCCCCTATTCCTTTAAAAATATACTGTTTTGTTATATTTATATGCTGTCTTTGCTGTTCATTTTTTTTTTATTTTAGCAGTTGTATTTGGATTAAGCTAAATACTTCTAAATGTACAAAATTTAAGGCAATACACTTTCTGGAAGCTTTATATGTAGACCACTCACATTGGGATGATGGCTAATAAATAGGTTAACCAAATTATTTCCCTTGACACTGTAATGAAAGTATGATGATAAGGTTGATTCTCTGGGGAAGAAAATAGAAGTGTGTAGAACTGAGCTATATTAATGGTAGGATTGCTGTTTAACAAAACTGTTTTGTTGTTAACTCTCTTTCTGTTTCAAAATTAATAAAGACTCATCTGTTTTCTTCCCTCTCTGTCTCCCATTCCACCCTGATCCCTACCCACCTTTTAATTTCCTTTGTCCCTATGACCTTAGTCATGCGACCTAGTTTATGACATTTGATTGATATGGTTTTGTGCATGAATATATACCCACATAACTGTGTGTGTATGTACATGTATATAATGAAATACTAAAATACTTGAAAATGGAAAGCGATAAACTGATCTTTAAGTTAAATTCATGTTTTGTTTTTGTTTTTATTTTATTTTTTTATTTTATTGTAGATGAAACAATTGAAGAAGTGAGAAGTTAAATTTAACTTTTAATTGGTGGCAGGATACAGCCGCCTCCCCCCCCCCCCATGCCTTCATTGGCACTTGTGGGGTTTTTTTTTTGGTTTGTTTGTTTATGAAATTCTTTGATACTAAAAGTTATTGGAAAGAAACTTTTGTATTTCTGTACTTCATTAACCGTTAATAGTATGGTGCAATATTCAATTAGGAAATCATAGAGAAATTGTTAGTAAGTAATTTAAAATGATATCGAGAAAATGAATCGGGGTTGTATTGTCCGAATGTAACTCCTCTTAGCAAACAAATCCCTTAGAATAAGGGACCAAAATTTCCTAGAATACCTGACATGGAGGAAAACTTGTGTTTGGAAATGAACAAGAGAGGGGTTTGAGGAAATTATGTATAGATTATGCAAAAGTAGACTGATTATCTTGTACATTACTGATGTAGCTTGCAATTGAGCAGCCTCTCTTCCTATTACAGTTGAAGATGAATTGGAAGGGTGCTTTAATCATTTCCACATTTGAAAGCTTTTATCTTTCTCCATGCTGGCTGGCAGCTCTACCTTAGATCAGTAAGGTCTGTGCCTGTCCAGACGCACCGTATAATCAGCGCGGGAATCTACCAGGGGATCAAACGACAAAAAGTAATTGGCATGTCCATGGCATTTTTCTCTCTGGCCTTCAACTGCTGTATTCATTCATTTCCTGGTTGTGCTTTTAGTATTTGACACCAGTACCAAAAAGTGGTCATTTGTTCTCTAGTAAATAGGATAATCGTATACAACACCGAAAAAATAGACATCAAAATGGGCAGCTCAATATCAAAAGAGCTCTAATCCTCCGATCATTCTCATTCTCTCCTAAACAGCTGCTAGATGAACGAAATCATTTTTTAAAAAGTCAGTGTTCAGAGTGTAGAATTTATTAGTAAGAACTGGCCAAGTCAACTCTCCCAAGAAACCACTACTAACAACATGGCGGAAAAGCTTCCGGGACGGTTGTCGGGCACTTCTGTGTGCCATTGCATGAAGATAGGTTGGAGTTGCAGAAAGATGTCCTGTTTTTCAGCTGGCATGTATTTCCTTGGCTTTTGAATTCTTAGGGAACATTCTAATATGGGGGAGAAGGGAAAGGGAAAGGGCAAAACGTTGAAAAGTCAAGTTGGCATTTTCTATTAAGCATGGAATCAAGTCTACTCAGATATAGCTGGAGACATGGCAGGACAAAGGAGAGGCAGTGTGGCTGGGCTCTACCTAGCTAGCATGAGCTGGAACTGCTCCATATTGGCTCCAACAGTGACTTTCGGAAAATTTCACAAGTTAGTTGTTAAAAACACTCATGGAACACTGAGTTTTACCAATTCAAAATAAATTAAAATACACTAAACATGAAAGTAGTAAGCACACCAACTTATATGTCTACTCCACGTTCAATAAAGTTACACGGCTTAAAATCATGCATTGTGGTGGTATTTGCACCATGCACACGAGCAAAATGCATATTGGTTTATTTTTTTTCTGTAAAACCAGTTACTAAATATTTATCAGCATATAATGGCTAGACCCGGAGCCCTAAGCTGAAAGCTTAGACCTTATTCTTCAGCTTCTAATGCTAAGATGATCTTGCAAGCTAGAACAATAAATCTCTGTGGCAAAAGATAAAAATGTATGACTACAAGGACGTTTATCATCAATGGAACTTGGATGTGGAATTAAACTTATATATATAGGAATTTAAAGTGACTTATCTTAGGTGCGCCTGGGTGGCTCAGTCAGTTAAGCAACCGACTTGGGCTCAGGTCACGATCTCACAGTTCGTGAGTTCGAGCCCCGCGTCGGGCTCTGTGCTGACAGCTCAGAGCCTGGAGCCTGCTTCGGATTCTGTGTGTCTCTCTCTCTGCCCCTCCCCTGCTTGTGTTTTCTCTCTCTCTCTCTAAGAGGTAACTAAATATATTTTAAAAAATAAATAAAGTGACATATTCTAACACATGACCTGTATCCAGTGAAACACCATTGTTTAAATATAAGTCATCCTCCTTCTGAAATTTTTGATGGAAAAGCCTTTCTGGATTCTAGAGTCTTTGTTAATTTTATCATGCCATGAATTTATTTTTAGCAGATAAGAATTAATTTTCTTATAGGATCTTATTATGCTGTGATACAATTATGGCAGCTATTATTGTGCTAACATTACAGATTAGGAAATTAGTACTCACTGAGATAAAAAAAAATCCCCCAAATTTAAGCTTTTTAAAAAAGGTACATGCTTCTTGACAAAGACAATAACCAATCCATCTTTTTCCTTCATTGAGCAGGCATCCCTTAGAGGGAGGCTCATGACTACAGTATATTTATTATTCACAAATAATAAATAAGACATCTATGCTTTATAAATGAATACATTTATTAAGCAAATTATATATAATCTCTGCTCTTCTGGAGTGACTATAATATTGGCATAAAAATCAAGACAAGTAAAACAAAATAACAATCAAATAAATAAATGAAATTTCACAAAGTTTGGAAAGAACAGTGGATTAAAGCAAAGAAAGTTATACAATTGAGTATCATTAAAATGAGGCTATGAATTGAATTAAATGAGTCATTTTTAAAAGGCCTCTGATAGAAAATGATACCCCTAGATGGCTTAGTCACCTTCTTCCCTTTAATAAAACTTAGATGTCCCCTGAAGATACTGCTCTCACTAAAAGCTTCTGGGGTAGAGACTTTGGTCCTCTCACATGTCCCTACCTGATATACTTTGTGCCAGGAAACCCTGTCTGTCCCCGAGCCCCAGGGAAAAGAATTCTTCACAGACAACCCCTCCCATTTCCAAATCATTCCATTTCCTTTCTTCAGATACTGTGGTTGGGATTCTTGCCTTAAGACTGTGCCATCATTGATTATTCATAATCGATCTAAGATAATAATTTGCTCAAAATAATACTAACAGTGTATATGATTATTTATGTTTATGTGTATATCTTACATAGTAAGTTCCAAAAATGCCAAAAGAGCTCCCTGGGACTATCTTAAGTTGTTAGAAAACCTAACTCAGTAGAGTATTTATTTAAATGTTTCCATTGTGCTAAACACAGAAATCCTGAAATGCAATTTACAGACTTTTTATTTAAAGAATCTCCTCCAGTTTCTTTGTTATCTATCTATTTAATCAGACAGAGGGAAACATAAATACCATTTTTCTACCCTAACAACTGATTTAAAAAGTTTGTGGATTTCTCGTGGCTATTTAGAGATGGAAGTAAGGAAATAATAGGTTCACATTTAACAATAAGAATGCTAATATCTAATTCCCTGCTTATCTTCTTTCCTTCCTCCAAAATTAAACATAGTCAGAAACATTCATGTGTTAAGATGATTAGAAAAGTACAGCTAATTGTTCATCATTTAAAATGAAATGTATTAGAGCCTCAAAGACAAGAGCTACAGGATGATTAGTTTTCAATAAATATACTTGCATGTACATCAATGTATTAGAATTCTCTGGTTCTCCAAGAATTTGACTTGGAGAACATTCTGCTCACTCCAGGTTTGCTCCCCGCTATAAAATACAGCTTTTAAATCATAAATATTAATCAGGCCCCATATCAAGAACTCCAAAATCTTTTAAAATGATGTTATGAATAAATATGCTTTTATCCTTTTTTTCCTTGGAAGATGGGTAATATTTTAATATGTTCAAAACATGTACAGTTAAGATGCTTCACCAAATGCAAAAATTACTAAAACAAGATGATATCGTTGTGATAATTTGCAAGCAACGTATTTTTGTGGATCCCATCTCTACTTCATATCTGGGAAATATCTAGAAATATAAAAACGGAAAGAAACGTAACGATCTTCTGAAGATGATGGACTTGTCCGTGTCACAGTGAAAGCGATACATGTTTCAATGTCTAACAACTGAAAAGCAGATATTTTGAACAGAGGTGGCTTGATTGCTTTATATGTTGTTGTTCCACGTAGCATTTTGGAATATTTGTAAGTGGGAAGAAATAGACGCAGGAGTGACGTAAGTAAAATGATGTAGTAAGCAGCTTCGAGCACTTCTTTTGTGCATCCATGTTACCAAGAGAGTGAGAAGAGAGCCTACAGAATGACAGAAAATATTTGCAAAAAATATCTCTGATAAGGGTTTAATATCCAACGTATATAAAACTTATCACAACTAAACAACAGCAACAAAAAAGGACAAGCAAACTAATGTAACCAATGGTCAAAGGACTTGACTGTACATTTTTGTAAAGAAGATATATAAGCAGTGGCACCTGCATGGCTCCGTCGGTTGGCCTTCCAACTTCAGTTCAGGTCATCATCTCCCCGTTCATGAGTTCGAGCCCTACGATGGGTTTGCTGCTGTCAGCGCAGAGCCTGCTTGGGATTCTCTGCTCTCTTTTCTCTCTGCCCCTCCCCAGCTTGCACTCTCTCAAAATTAAAAAAAAAAAAAACGTTAAGAAAAGATATATAGACAGACAATAAACACATAAAAAGATTCTCAGCATCATGAGTCACTAGGGAAATAGACATCAAAGCCACAATGAGATACCACTCCTCATCTACTAGGATGGCTACAATTAACACATACAGACAAACAGTATGCTTTAGTAAAGATGTGGAAAAATTGGAACCCACATATATTGTTAGGAATAAAAATGGCGGGTCCACTGTGGAAAATATTTTGATAGCTCCTCAAAAAGTTAAATATAGAATTACCATATGACACAGCAATTCCGTTCCTAAGGGTTTTTGCCCAAAAGAATTAGACACAGGAACTCAACCAGGTATTTGTCTCCAATGCTCATTGCAGCATTATTTAAAATAGCCAAAGGTAGAAGCAATCCAAGCGGCTATCCACAGATGAATAATAAATGAAATGTGGCAATGGAATAGTATTAACCACAAACAAGGAACGAAATACTGATAAATACTCCAACATGGGTCAACACTGAAAACACTATGCTAAGTGAAAGAAACCAGATATAAAAGGACAAATGTTGCACAACTCCACTTCTATGAAAAATCTGGAATGGACAAATTCCAAGGACGGAAATGATTACAGGTTATCAGAGACTGAGGGAAGGTGAGAGTGTGGCTTCATGCTCAATGGATACAAAGTTTCTGTGTTGGGTAACCAAACATTCATGCCTGTTGCACACCAATGTGAATGTAGCTCAAGTCACCAAATTTTACACTTCGGATGTTTCAAATGGCAAATTTCATGTTATATGTTACCACGGTAAAATATTTAAAAATGGAATTGATGCAGAATCAAAAACTTGACAGCTAGAAATTAGCCCAGAGTGTTCAGCCAAAATTATATCAAGTGTAAAACGTATAAAATGCAGTTTGATGTGAAGATATTTTGAAAGTAAGGCAAGCAAAAGTAGCTGAAGAGCTATGTTTGTTTATTTCATGGATTCTGGAAAATCAGAACTCATAGCATGTTTCTCTGGGCTACCTTTCTTCAGATATGCATGAAAGCAAGCTGTTCCACTGTATACGCACACAGATGAGGTTGATTCAGAGGGATGCAAAACAAGTCTCAGAATGTAAATGTCACGTTGAGGGCGCCTAGCGTTTGACGTGCTGGCTTACCTATCGCAGTGGGACATCTGGGGGCACCTCAATGAAGGGAACGAAGTGTGTGAACTGACTACATAGGTTGAATTTGTTCTCCTGGCTTCACCACCTTCGTATCCTTACGTGTTTTACAATGTTTTCTCAAGATAAGGTAAATTTACACCATGTGAACCTGTTTCTCTGGAAGTTGACATGAAAACTGCCAAAGACGGATTCAAAGATGATGTCACTATATTAGCAAGGCTCAATGTCACCACTCCAGAGTGAACTTATAAACATATTCCTTCAGAATAGGCAACAAAATCATCCTTTTGAGGTGCTCTGATTACGTCTCATACCTTTTCTATTGATTAATCTACTCCATCCTCCCTAGACCCAAATCTTCATCACTGACTCAAAATATGTAAATCAAAGATTTATGTGTGTATATAAATCTAGGTTTATCTTCATTCTTACACTGGAAATGCATCTAGATACGTAATACATTTTAAGTGCAAATTAACGTTTAAAAAGTACAATTGGAGAGTCTGTTTTACCGGGGGAGGTGAATCTAGCAACACCCAGAACAAGAAGGCTCATAGAAAATGTTGAGAATGTGGACTACAGAACAAAATTTGAGAACAGGAAGAACAAAATGCCACCAAAATGTCATAAGTAAATTGCAAATGATATCTTTATAACATATCTTAAGCGTTATATTCATTTACTTAATCATATTTAATTTATCACGCATATATGGAGCTTAAGAAGAATTAACATTTAAAACATCAAAGCAAAATAAATGTGGGAACACATTATGATGGATTAGTTATCAGATATTACTGAAACAGAGTTAAGGTAATGAACAGTCGGTCCTCAACTTTTGCCCAGCTTCCTGTAATAAGTTAATGTGTAAAATATGTTAAATGAGGATACAAGGAAAATTGAGTAAAAGAACGATAAATGGATTTCACATAACTTTTTTTAACTAAAATATAAGAAAAATATTTTACATATCCAAATTTTAATAGCCATGATTAATAAAGTATTAGAAGACTAAATCCTTTATTATTAGCACTGAACCATTTTCCATCACATTCCTGTCTGACTTCCCTAGAGGCAGTTATTACCATGAATCAGGTAAAGTACCTCTTGACCACTCACCCCACGTCTTTCTCCCTATGATCTGCACAAGCCAGCAATGGCTATCACTTAAAGCTTTCATAGAACACACATTTCTTCTGTATGAAAGGCAATAGTAAGCATTATTTCAGGAAATCTGCAAGAAGAATAAAATAAATCTATTGGAGAAGTAGGTATATACCACATCTCTAAAGATAAACAGATACTAATTTCAGTTATAGTTATTATTTATTAAATATCAAACACAATTTTAAAACGAAGTACATGTATTGATTATTTCATTATATTTCTCTTTAAAAAATGCACAATGTAAGTAGCTTTATTATCTTTTGTTCACATAAACTTCTAAAGATCCAGTATATGAGAAAGGCTTGGGGTCAACCACAAGACTATCTTATCTTACTTATGAAGTGGGTCCTATGGAAAATTCTGAAATAAATTTGGCATCGATTTTAATTTATCTTTCTTTTTAATTAGATTACATGAGAACTACTCTTTAAGGGCAACTTATCTATATTTAGTTAGATACTTCTCTTGTTTTAGCTGAATATCTTGGGGAAAATAGGATAGATAGGAGTGGGATGGATTAGAGACAAGGCAGAAGACATAAGAAATTCTCATAATGGCATAGATTTTGGAGTAATTTCAAACATGTAAATATCCCAAGATCCTTCATAAGAATTCATTGGCGGTGGTTCAGTAGCTTAAATGTCTAAATTCGGCTCAGATCATGATCTCACAGTTTGTGAGTTCGAGTCCCATGTTGGGTTCTGTGTTGACAGCTCAGAGCCTGGAGCCTGCTTGGGATACTGTGTCTCTCTCTCTCTGCCCCTCCCCCACTCATGCTCTGTCTCTCTCTGTCTCTCAAAAAATAAATAAATGTTAAAACAATTAAAAACATAATTCATGGGTTAACCTTTTAAATCACTATGAAGTTGTCTCTGTTTATTGTATATGAAAAAGAGATATTTTATGTCATTAGTAGACTTTATATATTTTTTCCCTTTCCTTTTAAGCTTGCATACTACTTTATGTAGGAAACTTACTCCTGAAAAGACGATCAATTAATAAATGAACTTTTTTTACAGGTGACAATGATTGAAAACATATTTTACGCATTAATATGAAATTACCATTGTAAAACTTGAGTTTGAACATACCAATTATCTTTAGAATATGGAATATGTTTTAAAATAAAGAACAAGAATGAGCAAGCATAATATTGAGGTGGCTTTATCAGTAGCTTTTCATACAAATCTCTAAATCATGCTTCAACTCTGTGTATTTAACGTAACCAGTGCTCCCATTACGTTTGAATGATGAAGCAACATGGCACATTTCTACTGATGCAAATATATAAATTAATCACATTGTATAGAATGCCAGCTAAAACAAAAATAGTTCAATATCAAGCATCAACAAAAAATGCTACCTTGGAAAATTATTCAAATAAAAGTGATGTGTGAGAAATTTCATGCTTCGGTAATTTGTCAGAACAACTGATATATATTTAGACATACATGAATATACTTTACACCCACATTTTACCTAACCTGCTCATTTTAACACATAAGCCAATTGAATTAAGTCATTCTCAAAGTGATCTTACATTGCTAATTTTCACAGAAATAAGTCAAGTTTTTCCTCGTCTCACTATTCTTTAAGTGGTGGTCACATAGTGGAAGAAACTCAAGGTGAATAAGCATGTAAGTAAAGATAAAACATAAAAATAAAAGCTACAGTTTAGTAGCTCTAAGTTTATTGATTTTTGTATATTGTACATTTTTTGGTTGATAATATTGTGACATTCAGTAACAAATTTCTTCATATAATGGATTCACTGCTAATATCCAAGTAATTCTGATATTTTCTATAATATTTTTTTAAAAATTTATAATGAATGCCTTTTTATTATAGTATCCCAGTGTGCTGATAAGAGCTTATTTGTAGGTATAAAAACTCATCTGCTCACCAAGAAAATCACTATGATCACATTTACGTTTTTTCGGGTGAAATTTACCCAAATTGATATTGGAAAGGCAAATGTTTATCATCCATTTATTCACACATTCATTCATTTGTTCATCAAATATTCCCTGGAGATTCTCTCTCTGTCAGCATTGTTCTACAGCCCATTTTTAGTGCTGGGACACACACAATATTCCCCCCCCGTGACTTCTGTGGGAATAGCCCAACATTAAACAAAATAAATATTTGAACTACATAGAAGTTTACAAATATGATAGATCTGGGACAGGATGAGAAATAGTGTTTTGAGAAGTCAGAGTTTATTAGGATATTATGTAAGGTGATAAAGGAATTCCTTTGAGAAGGTAATATTTTATCAAAGAAGGAAGTGAAAAGATAGTGCTGTGATTCTCTAGGGGAAGAGCATCCAAAGCAAAGGAAAAGAACGTACAAAATGTCTGGGTTGGGGGGCATCCTCTCTATTAAAAAAAGGCTTCAAAGGAGTGGGCAAAAGGGAGAGAGAAGCAAATACAGACAAATGATGCAGGAAGAAATTGTACTGGCCATCTCAGGCCTCTGTATACATTTTGGTGTTTACTTTCAGGAAGAAGGGAAGGGGGGAAGCTATGGGTGGGTTTTCCACATGACATGGCTTCTGTTTTATCAAAATTACTCTGACTGCTGTGTTGCAAATAGACGATGAGAGAACAAGGAGGGAAGCAGGGTGACCAGTTATTACCTTCTCTTGGATCCTGTGAAACATCATGCAGTCTCTCCATCAGGGATAAAGCACTCATTTCACAAGTTGCTGAGAGGGTTGGTGGCTGATGGCTTCCAGATGAGTCGGTGTGAGGAATTTCCCTTGGCTGGAGGAAGACGCTCACCCAAGGCTTACACCTGGCCCCCGAACTTCAGTTCAGTTTGTCTCTGAAGGGTTATCCCAGTCTAAAACTTCCTGGATGGTTGGTAAAGGCTTCTTGCAACTGAATCACAGTCCAACTTTCTCCCTCCCCCTGGTCATGCTCCCAATTATTTTTTACAAGTGTTGTTCTAGAAAGCCCTCCTCAATAAAGTGTGTGCATATGTCTCCATTGCAGAGTCTGTTTTCAAGGTAACCCTATCTGGGACAGATTCAATTACAATAATCCAGGCAAGTAATCAGGGCATGACCAATGATCTTTATATTGCCAGATCCCTTGTTTAATACCTGCCCATCACCAGGATTTGACATTTCTGGTTTCTCTCTTCTTCTGAGAGGATTTGCTCATTTGGTCTTCAGTATATTAACTTCATCTTATTTTCCACTTACACACATGGCCAATCCTAGTCAGTGTTCTGTTTCATTCTTCTTCACATTCTGGATTCTGAATGTCACAGTGTCTCAGGGTCTGGTCCTTCATCCCTGTCTCTTTGGTAGCTACCTTCATTCCCTATACATTGACAAAGTTTCAAGTTTCTCAGTTACACAGGTGAAAATACTTGCTGTCATCACTTATTCTTTTCTTCCTTTCATACCCTATTACGAGTCTTTCAAAAAATCTTGTTAGCTCTACCTTTGAAATATACCTGGAATTCATCCACTTTTCATCATACCATTTGTCTCCACACTGTCTCATCGATAATCGTTCCACACGGGGGTTATTTTAATAGTTTCTTAACTGATCCCCCTACTTCCATTTTTGCAGATGCTAGTGAAGCCATAACTGCTCTTTGAAATCTTAAGTCAGACCTTGATACTTGTATTTACAAATTTCCCGGTGGCTGACATCTGACCAAGAGCAAAACCCAGTTGCCGCGCCATGATTTACAAGACCGTGTCTGATCTTCTCTTGATGTGTAGTTGCTTGAAAAGCTGTATGAAGACCAGAGGCTGTAGAGAAACCAAAGCTCTCCCTAGCCCACATCAAATACCAAGATTTTATCACAGACTTCTGATTTCAGTGGGGTATGTGTGTTTGTGTGTGTAAGATGCATCTAATTCTACCAGTGCCAGAAAGATGAAGCTGGGGTGAAGATTCTGTTTTATCACATTGTTAAAGCTCAGCACTGATTTCACCAGGTGTGAGAAGTCAGTGATTGCTTCCTTGCGCAGCATAAGACCCAAAGGGCCTGGGTGGATTCCTTGAAATCTGTCATCTCAGATTTCCAGGTCTGTATGCACCCCCTAAGAGTTAAGCATGGGAACAGTGAGCCACACATCCACCAATCCTGTCTCTACAGCTCTTCCTTAGGAAACGTGCTCAAGTAGGTCAACATGTAGGCTGCTTGGACACTTGGTTTTGGCCACACAATGGCTCTCTACTTTACTTTGTGAACTTTATTTCTTGGCATCCTTCTCTTTCCTCCAGTATGCTCCAGATTCACAGCTTCCTTGGGGATTTTTATGCTTAATACACAAGATCCCCGCTGAGGACCTTTGCTTTTTCTGCTCCTTCTGCCTGGGATGCTCTCCTTCCAGTGAATCTGAGACCTAACTCTCTTGGTTGCTTCAAAATTTAAACAAAATATAATTCTTAGAGAGGCCATACTATCACTTCAATGCTTTTGCCCTGACTCATTTCATTATCATATGATTTCTTCCTTCCCGCTGTTAACCTTAACAGTAAAATTTAGTTATTTTTACCAGCAAAAATAAGTTTATTTCGATACAATTACAATTCAGGATAAACAAACTACGGTGAAACCATAAGCCCAGAAAACAAAGGAGAAGTACAACCCAGTACAGCGGAAAGGGAAGAGTTGAAAGGGCTATTATAAACAAAACACCCCTTGGAATAAACTGAGAGCTTGAAATAGAACAACTTTTCATTGGCTACCTCGTGACAGTCTCTCACTAGTTGGGCTGTGGTCAGAGGAGAAGGAAAGCTTTCTTCTTCTTGCAGGGATAGGATGTAGTATGGATTTTCAAGGTACACCCCTACCTGCTGCTCTGCATTTGACTAGGAGCGATAGGGTGTAACAGCTCCCTCGCTGCTGCCCTCCAGACTCCATTCCCTTTATTAAGTTTTGCACCACATAACCATTATTCAGTATCAGAATTGTGTGTTTTGCTTCTTAGAGCCAGCATTATTGTCTCTTTTCCAGATAACTTTTGATAGCTGAGTCTACACTGTAACACCTAGTATGACCCAGAAGTGCCAGAGAATTTGTATCCCTCTTAAAAGAGCCCTTAACTCAAAACTGACCTACTTGGAATTGCATAAGCCCCAGCTCCCTTTTCTCATATCAGGACAAACATGTAGTGTAATGTACCCCAGAGCTCTGCAACAGATTTACTGTAAAGCCGGTGTTTACGGGAGTGTGACTTTTTGACCTTCTCCCATTCCATACCTTGCTTTGCCATGTCTGCCTTTACTGGTCTCTCTGGGAGTCTTTCCCTAATAAAGGGCTTGCAGATGAAGCTTGTCTCATGTCTGCTTCCGGGAAACCTGACTTAAAACAGTGGGTAACAGAGGTGGCCTGGGGGCATGGAATATATTTATATGATTCTGAAATTGGTTCTCTCATCAATCACATAGCAACAGATTGGCCAATGGATGGTACTAATTTCTGGCATATTATAGGATCACAATTGATCATTATTTTATATGTCCTTATCTGAGATGTGATCAGCTGGGATGTAATACAAGCATGAGATCAATTTCAGGCTGTATCTATAGAGAGATATAGGAGGAATAACAATTACAAGGACTATGGGATTGATGGTCACTGTGCCCCACTAATGCATTAAACAAAGAAAGTGATAGACTCAAGTACACCAATTAATAATCAAATTTATGGTAGGAAAGTTATAAGGTATTCACATAAGCATTTAAAGACATATGCTTTCCTGCAATTGAAAGAAAATTGATTTGGATCATCTGACAGATCTAACTGTAAAAGTAGAACTTCTAACTGAACTGTTTGCTCAGCAAGTCAAAAACTGACTCAGAAATGCAAGGAATAAGACTGTAAGACTCGGAATGGGAAAATCTGAGTGAATGGATTAAAAACTATGGAACAAGCTGATCTTGAGCCCTCTACACATGTAGAAGTGGCTTACTTTCCTTTGTTAGACTATAGTTGATTCCTGGAGACTCTGAAGTGGGTCCATCTGAGACAGATTTCTTGCAAAACAAAGCAGGTTCTTCTCCGACATTCCTTCTTGGCCATTTAGCCAAAAGTTATTATTAAGTTTTATCACGGCTTACAGAAGTTCAAGAATCCGTAAGTGAGGAAAGAGATCATTTGTGATTGGAGTTGTTGGACCTGGCTAATATGTACCAGCAGGAAACAGAAAAACAATCCTACAGATTATAAGAATGAAAGAGATTTTTTTAAATGTTTATTTATTTTTCAGAGAGAGAGACAGACAGAGCATGAGTGGGGCAGGGGCAGAGAGAGAGACAGAGAGAGACAGAGAAAGAGAGAGAATCTGAAGCAGGCTCCAGGCTCCAAGCTGTCAGCACAGAGCCTGATGCAGGGCTTGAACTCATGAACTGAGATCATGACCTGAGCCAAAGTTGGATGCTTAATTGACTGAGCCACCCAGGAGCCCCAAGAATGAAAGAGATTTGAAGTGATACGGATTTTTGTGGTAGGAAGGGAACACAAAATTCAGTGGATTTCAAGAACATCTGGGTTCAGCCCTAGTACACTTTAAGGATGGCTCCTGGAAGTATTATGAGGTACATCACGTGGAGTTAAGTTTCCAGATACGCCATGCTAGAATTCGTAAAACCAATAAAAAGGCTGAGGGACTGGTCATGCTAGAATGACTGTGTACTTCAGGATGAACCAAAGGACGTTAGCCTTACTAAGGTTATAATAAATGTGCTTGTTATATGCTTGACAATGCCTATTGTTTGTAGGCCAAGAATGATTAGCAGGTGGTGATATGTTGGAACTAGTGTCAATGATGGCACACAATTCTGGAATAGCAAAGGCAAGGTGGTAAAACTTAACCACTACCAAGAGATAAGGAAGAACACACTTCCCATGACAGCAGGATCAACAAAACAAGAAAGAGGACTTGTTAGGCAGGGATTTATGGGGGTGGCTAAAAGACCATCATAGTTCCCGGGGAAAGATAGAAAGACCACCAACAAAGGTCTCTATGTATGTACACATATGTTAAAAATATCCAGAATAGATGCACAGAAAGTTGATAGCCACTCCAGTGGATAGCCTTATTCCCTCAACCTAGTTTTTAAACCTGAACCAATTTACAGACTCAGGTCCAATGACTAAAGCAGGGCTGTGTCCTGAGAAGCATCACTGATGCCAGAGCAAGGATATACGGTAAACATAATTTCATTCTTTTACCCCAAGGGTCTATAGCCATAGGCATATGTGGAAAAGGAAGCACGCACCTCTTTTGACGCAGTGTGAATCGACACTGGTATCAGGTGAAACCAACTGTGATCATAGACTCTTCTAAGAGTATGTATGCACATCCGGTGGTAAATTTGGCCCAATCCTGTGTTCATCTCAGTGGGTGCAAAGAGTCCATATCCTCACAGCAAGTCAGTCCCTATTTTCTAAATGTTTATCTAGGTGGGTATATATACTAGCAACTGACAGACCCTCACATCACTTCCATTTTATGTTGATAGTTATTGTTATAGGAGAGGCAAGGAGAAGACCTTGACAAGATTTCCTTTCACACCACAGCCAAGAGAATAAATAAAAGCAATAACTGCCTTTGGGGTAACAGCACGAAATCAGTGCCATTTTTAAAGGCATGGAAAGTTGCACAAATGGTGATCCCTACTGTGTTCTTGTTTAATTCATTTGTCTGACTACTACAAGAAACAAATGCATCATGACACGCTGTGGTGAACTACAGCAAACTAAGCCAAATGGTAACCCCATACACAGCTGCTCTGGAAAGTACGGTATTCTTACTAGAACCGGTAAACAAACTCCGCTTTGTTATATATTTCAGTTTTTATTTTTAGTTCTAGAATTTTTGGTTTTCTTTTAAAATTTAATTTTCTACTCAAAAATATCACCCTATCTATCTTCATAAACGTAAAACTCTGTAGTTTTTCTCTTTTCTACTGATGACACTATTTCCCAAGTTTATAATGATCAAATTTGGTTATCCATTTGACTTCCAGGGAGTCGTTGAATTTTAATATTTTTAGACAGAAAGTTTCAAAGACATACTTATTTTTGATGAAGAAGGAACTCTTCTGCTTGGATAGACAAATAAAAACTGGCAAAGGGTTGAGCTAACTGTTGTTTTGTATCACAAGTTATATTATCTTGAATCAAAGAAAAACATTTAAAAATCTAAACTTGTTACTGAAATTAACACATACTAGTGTTTCTAAGTTTTGATTACCAACAGTCTCTTGTAAGTGATGTATAAATAAAAGATTAGAAATATTAGAACGTGTTGTCAAACCTGACCCCATACATCCCTTAATATATTAGTTGAAATTAACTTGATATAAAGGTACAATTGAAGTACCATACATTGCAAAGAGAAACATATTTAGATGAAATTAATTAGGTAGTAATAAACACCATCTTCTTCAAAATTATTAACGCTATTAGAGGTTATAAAATGTTTTTATTAAAATCAAATTTTGAATGTTTATTTACTTATTTTTGAGAGAGAAGAAAGAACAACCAGGGGAGGGCAGAGAGAGAGAATCCCAGCTAGGCTCTGTTCAGAGCCCAGTGCAGAGCTCAAACTCATGAACTGTGAGGTCATGGCAGAGCTGAAATCAAGAGTCCCACGCTTAACTGACTGATCCACCCAGGTGCCCCACACTAAAATTAATTTAATCAGCCATATCACTAAAGTAGTTATCATGCAGATAAATATGTAATCATACAAATACATATTCAAAATAATATGAAATATTAATTACAAATTTTATGTCATTCTTTCATTTATTTAACCTTTCTGGCTTTTTTTCAATCACATATATCAGGCATATTTTTAACTTGCTTAAAATGAAATTTTACTTGAAATAATATGGGCATAAAATGGAAGGCTATTAATATTTTGATTTTTTTTCCTATTGCACCATGATCTGTGTTTAGTATTCCCTTTGCTGAATGTTTACTTTTCCAAACATAAGACAAAAAGACCTCTGAAGATCCTAAGAAAAATACTACAATGATTATCTATTAGTACTATTTAAATACAGCTGTTGCTTTTCATTTTTTAATAACCTAGTGTGATTTCAGTAAAATAAAATTAAGTAAAGTTAATAACATTTAAATAGATGTTTCAAGCCTATAGGATTTTTTGGTTCATTATTTGTCTTTTGAGATTATTTTTTAGGGAAAGAGAAGGTAAGAGTTGGTTTATACTGGGCTTGGCCATATTTCCCTTAATACTTTTTATTTGAATAAGTGCCTAAACAAATACATGAATAAACTAATTAATAAATGCCTTCAGCTAAGTTGGCACACATACTATAAATAATTTTAGAATACACAATTTTTAAATACACCCTTTTAGATGATGTATGCAGGATAAACACTCTGTCTCGTGGCACAGCTTTAGAAACAAATAATAATAATAATATTTGCTTCCTAAATTCTGACCTTCATATTTTTGGTACTGTAAAAGATACAGCAGCATTTTTTCCATTTACTATTTCAGGATGAAATAACACATATTTTTATTTAACTATTTATAAATAAGACACATGAATAGGTAAATTAATACTTAATGAAATAAACAATCAAATGAAAGTGTAAGTATAAAAACATACTAAATCTAATTGAACAGGTAACACACTATGGGCTAGAAACATTATTTATTGGCTATAGGTGAATCAATGTAAATATTTCCTAACATACCACACGCCTCATATTTGTGAGGATTCAGAAAATAGAATCTATGAAAGAAAATATGACCTTGCGAGATATTTTTCAATAGCACAATTCAGAGATCTTTGGGTTTTGATGAATAGTGTTCAGTTGATCAATATTTGCTGTGACAGAGAAAAGATCCATAATCAATCTATATCAAAAAATAAAAATGTGTATTGATTTTTCTATTCCAGCTACACCTTTTTAAAGGCTTGAAGATTCACACATATATATGTGTGTGTGCCTGTATATAGTTAACATATAATTAACTATAGTTAATTAACAAATAAAAGTTCATCTTTACTCCAAAATACAATCTGAAATAATAGATGGGGTAATTTTGATATTGTGATGATGTTATTGGTAAAGATGAAAAAAAACATTTTGTGAGCCATCTTCAGCATGCATAACCCACAGTTATTTTTTTCTGTTTGAAAATATGTCTGTTACCTTATCCTGGGAAGATGCCAAGAAAGCCACTATAACAAAACCTGTGACTTGCTAAAGAGATACCAACACAAATTTAGCACACCTAGAAAATCTTTATTCCAGTGTTCCTAGAAGCTTCTTTACCTTTTTTTTTAATGCTTCTTTTTGAGAGAGAGAGAGTGGCGGAGAGGCAGAGAGAGGAGGACAGAGGATCCGAAATGGGCTCCCCGCTGACAGCAAAAAGCCCAATATGGGCTCAAACCCACAAAATTGTGAGATCATGACCTGAGCTGAAGTCAGATGCTGAACCGACTGAGCCACCCAGGAGCCCCTCTTTACTTACTTATCTACCCCTCCTCTAATCTTGATAGATTCTCTTTGTTCTGGACTGTGTTCTAGAGCAAATCGGTATACTTATATATTTGTCCTTCAGGGTATTGCTAAGTATATCTGATAAAAATAAACATTAATTTTTTGGTAAGGTATACAGAGGCATTTTGAGGCAACATTTACAAAATTATACACTTCCAATTGAATTCATCTATATTAACTAAGCTGCATTCAGTTACTATTCCCTTACATTCTTAGAGAAGTGGTGACTGAGGGAGAGATATTTTATTTTTGTGGCAGTTCACTGAACACTAACTTCTTATATTAGTAGTAATATGTCAGTCCTAGAGCCATTTTTCTTCGTGGGAATTGGCTTCGGAAGCATTCATAATGGCAGCAGGAAGCCTGAGTGTGGCTGCTGAGATCCATGCCACTTCACAGCAAAAATAAGAATATAACCATAGGATAAGCCTTGAAGTTTTTAAGCTGTACATTTAATTTCCATGGGGAATGACTCTCTCTACCGGAACAGTAGAATTCAGACCATAAACAATGCAGAAATTTACTACAAGCCAAGTTTTGAAAGAGAAAGCATGCGGGTCCTTGGTGAATTGTATTTTATTTTTATGTTGGAGATAAAATGTATTTTATGTAATAAAATTAATACAAATTTTATTTTTAAAATAAAATAAAATATTAATACAATATTTTATGTAATAAAATAAATACAAAATGTATTGTATGTAATAAAATGTACTTTATTTTTGGTTGGAGATAAAAAGAATGCGTGGACTTTCCCATAACTTCGGAAATTTTGATTCATATTAATGTCACACTTTGCAACACCTGGTATAGGCTCAAGATAAACAAAATATTCTATTTTTATGCCTTTAAGAATGAGTTTGGTATTTTTCTAAATCTGTATTGCTTCTTATGCCATTCAAACCTTATAGAGTAGTTTTTATTTAAATTCTGCCTAGAGGTGGTATCGAATTTCTGAGTGACTTTTCTCAAATTTTCTATGAATTCCAATCATACACATAGCTTTTTTTTACTAACAAATATATTTAAGTGTTAACACAAAGTTAAACTTCCCTAAAGACTCTGAAAAGTGGAGGGCTAGAAAAAAGAAATGTTTTGAGAAATATTTTTAAAAAGCAATTATAGAATACATATGTGGTAAAAATATTATTGATTTGAAATTAACTACCTATATATCTATGTATCATCTCTATGTATCTATCTGCATGTTCATCTAAATATATACCAAAACATAAAGAACATGTCTCATAAATTATAATAATTGATTTTAAAAAAGTACAATTGTTGAGGTCAGTTAATTCTGTAAATTACGATTTCAAATGATTGTGAATAAAACATTTCTTATAGAGCATGTTGAAATATCCTTTGGATGAAGGCTTCTATTCTATAGAAGAAAAAAATAGATCTGTAAACACAGCATTAGTTCTCAAAGGTGGACCTGATGAAATATCAAAAATATTATTTGGCGGGGCACCTGGGTGGGTCAGTTAGTTGAGCGTCTGACTCTTGATTTCAGCTCAGGTCATTATCCCAGGGTCATGGGCTTGAGCCCCATGTTGGGATCTACACTGAGCATGAAACCTGCTTTAAGATTCTCTCTCACTCTCCCTCTGCCCCTCTCCCTGGCTCTCTCCTTCTGTCTCCAAAAAAGTAAAATAAATAAATAAATAAATAAATAAGAGGTTTTCTTGTAAAAAATATTATTTGGCATATTACAAAATGGACAACAGACAAATTACAAAGTAAAAGGAAGTTTACATGTAATTAATTTTTGCAATATTGATGTACTATAATTTAACAAAGAAAATAATTTCATTTTTGACAAGTTATGAAAACAAAGATGAGAGGAGAAGAAAAAATCAATGATAAATGAAGAATCTTATATAATGACTTTGTATAGTATATAAAACCCACTTTGTGCTTCGCACACTACCAATACATGATTCACAATCATCAGCTGATCAAAACTAGGAAATGACAAAGAGGCAAAATCTCAACACTGAGCTGAAAAAAGATCTAAAAACACAGGAGGAAATCCCAAGGGAATTTATCCAGGGGCTAAAAACAAAACAAAACAAAACCACAAATAAACATACAAAAACAAATGACATTTTCTAGTTATAAAGAAATGTCTGCCGTGTCAAAGAGGTACTGACTGGGACAAATACAGTAGGCTGATCACGTGAGTGATGTAAAAAGACAAAGACAGGGGATTCAGTGTCGTGCACAGTTCATCATGGATAAAAAGGTTAAAATATACTCCATATAATTGGCTACTGACAAACCATTTGTTATAATTCCATGTCAGGAAGTCACAGTGGAAGATTTAATTTAATTTTACTTAAAATCAAAACAGCTTTGGGTCTCTATTTAAATGATCTAGGCAGATAGCTTGGTCATATGTCCTGAGCCATGTGTACTAACAAGCAGTTACTGTAATTTTTGTATCATAGTTATTTTTATTGTATAATATATTGAATAATACAGAATTAAACACTAAGCACACACACAGACACACAGACATTAGAAAACTTGTTATTGGCCATAAAAGTCTACCCTAGATATTACTATTTTACTATTAGCCTATTCTTACAGCATTTTTAGATACAAGCAAGAATCTTAAATTATTTGAAATTGGCATAAAAATTTGAAGTAGTAAAACAATAGTAGACAAAAAAGATAAATAATGAGAATGGAATCAAACATTTAAAAAATATAAAAAGCTATTTGGAAATAATGATCATTTAAACTGAAAACCAGAGGTGCCTGGGTGTTTCAGTCGGTTAAGCGTCTGACTTCAGCTCAGGTAACTATCTCACGGTTCATGGGTTGGAGCCCTGCGTTGGGCTCTGTGCTGACAGCTCAGAGCCTGGAGTCTGCTTTGGATTCTGTGTCTCCCTCCCTCTCTGCCCCTCTCCTGCTCAGGCTTCGTCTCTCTCTGTCTCTCAAAAATAAATAAACGTTAAAAAAAAAAGAGGAAAACCAAATTACACATATGTAGTTTATAAATGCCATGTTTACATGTGATTTCTTTTTAATTTATTTTGAATATGGATGGAGGATTAGATAGATTATTGAAAAAAATAAACATTATCTGGCTTTCCAAACAATGATGAATGATATACCTGCAGAAAGTAAACTTATTTTATAATTAATATTACAAAGACTTGTGAGGAAGTAAAGGCAATTAATGGAATAACTAAAAAATTCTGTAAAAAAAAATAATTAAACACAGCATTGCCATGTGAGAGTGCTTCAAGATCAAATTAAACAATCAACTCCTACTTAGTTTATTGGGATCCTGTCAGGTCACATGACCTTGAGCCTGGCTATCCAGTTTACTGAGAACAACAATGTAAAAGTCCTCTTGAGCCTCATTGGAGGGACATTACTGTTAACCACAAACATGTCAGTAAAACTCCAGTGAATGGATATCTCCCAGTAAAAAAACTTCATACACTCACCTCCCAGATTTCCAGGCTGATGGTTGATCTAAAACATACTTTCAGCGGTCTCCAAAAGCAAAGTTATCAAAAAAAGAGACATTATTCTCAAGAACTTCAGATATTAGATAATTAAACATGGGCTTTTTCTGCCCAAACCTTCATATAGAGAATCCTAGGTGAGGATACTCACTGATGGCCATGCTCCCTTTTGTCTCTTTCTTTTCTTTTCATGCTTATGTTTCCATCTTTCTGTTGGTTTCAAGTTTTTAATTGCTAAACTGATGCTCTTAAGATGCTTTTAACCTGTCTTTTTGTATGTCAGAAGGATGACCACATTGTACACAAGCCTACTGACATCAGGCCTCATTTTCTTACAGACTTGGGTTAGGATGGGATATGTTCTCCTCAGGGATTTCAGGCTGGGAAGATTCTTGGCTTAAAGGAATTGTTCAAGACTTTCTAATAATTCTGATTTTTTTTCTGGTATTCACAGGTTTCCTTTTCTTGCACTTTCTTCAGAGACTTAAAATATTCCAAACAGCAACTTATTAGAGAAATTATTAGAACTTAACTGCAACATGTAAAAGTCATGGAAAGCCCTAATGGTGGCCATCATCAATGAGCCTGGGTGTTTGATACTAGTGGTAGGGATTTGGAGGAACTAACAAAATTTGTCATATGATGAGACTCAATCTCTCCTTTGACTAAAAGGAGAAACTGTAAGATGTTGTGAAGGACTGAAGAATGTCCACTTAGTCACCCATCCCCTCGACATTACTCTGGCCATGTGACTTTTCTCTTCCACCTCTGATATTTGCACGACCCTAACCCTTAAATACTTCTTCAATCCTCTTAGTAAGACCACATAACCAAACAAACAGCTGTTAAATCCCCACACAATTTCTCCCTCTTTTGAAATCCATCTTTAGCCAACTATTCTCAAAACCTAACTGAACACTTGGGTAAAGCCCTATGGAATACTACCTATCTCTCCCAAGCTCAAACACATCTTTGAGATCATTGTTAAGCTGTCACATTCTAAAGAATTATGGTCAATAATACATCTGTTTCTTTTCTTCCACTGATCTCACAACTTTCACAGCCCTGAAGCCTTTACATGGAACACTGCCAAGAGCTGATATTGTCTTTAAATGTGTGTTCTAACACTTCCATCCCAATGACACCGAATACCAAGTGAAAATACAAATGTGGTACCTCACTTGATTTTATTCTTTCTGTATTATGAATAAAATGAAGTTTTCAAGGTTCTCCTTGAGGCATAATAAGCACTCTTGTTGTAAATATTGTGGCATTCTCGGATCGCACAAAAGTTTGCTGGTCCTTTGTGACACACTGACCAGTCACTCTTTGTAGCCATTCTTTTGATCTACAGGGAAAAGTCTGGAGCAGAAGATGTTTTCAGAAGTTGTAACTCCCCTCCCTTCCCCTCCAAAAAAAAAAAAAAAAGAGTAAAAAGCCAGCATGGAGCTTGTAGAAAGAAGGGCCAACGATTTCTCCTTCAGTATGACTGTAGTGATTTGGCTTGCCTTTTATCCGATCCATTTGTCCCTATGGAGTTCATTACCACTTTAGCTACCTAGTAGGAAAATAGTAGTCCTTAATGGTACTATACGTGCATAAACAACCAACTTTCCTTCTCCTGTTGACATGAATTTTCTATCTCATTGAGGTAGTCTTCTCATTGGAAGACATGTAACACACGGGAAATGTAACCCTCTTCTTTACAACTGTTAGTTTAATCTCAGACTTGATATATTATTCATTTGGACAAAACCTTCTGTTCTATTGCTGCTTTTTTACAACCCATCTTTCAGCCTGGGATCAGAACAGAAAAGCTTTTGACTATTTCCTGCCCACTTTGTATTGGCTGCTTAGGCGCTTTACTTTTTCATTTTACAAACACATTTTTCACATTCAATAGCTGACTTATTTTTACTTAATAAGAATAATCAGGGCCCCTGGAACACTATTTATCATAGGATAATGTACAGACATTTTTCAGGGGTATAGTCCTTAATCATCTAATCCTATTCTTGGTTTGCTTTGAGTCATAGTAGGAGAGTACAACGATTGGATGTTTAAAGTTTTTTTAAGTGTATTTATTTATTTTGAGAGAGTGATGGAGACAGAGAGAGAGAGAGAGAGAGAGAGAGAGAGAGATCATGAGCAGTGGAGTAGCAGAGAGAGCAGGAGAGAGAAAATTCCGAGTAGGCTCCCCACTGTCAGATCTTAGAAAGGAAACGGAGAGCTGTTTTCTTCTCCCAAAGTACAATTATTTGTTTTGGACCTTAAGAAAAAATTAAACCCACAGGTTTTCTTCAAAGCAGTAGGTAAGAAGACACAATAAAGATTTTGAAAATTAAATTTAAATTGTGTATAATTATTGGTGGCAGGAAAACAAATCCATACTATGGTGTTAGCTACTCCTGTTTGGTTTAAAAAATAGGCATTTAGATTTGAGAAAGTGGTCAGGTTTACAGAGGGCCGGGAGAAAGAAACAGTTCTGAAGATTCTTCAAAATGTCCTAAGAATGAAAAGGTTGTCAATATATCTAATGTCACACTTTGTACGATTTACTATTTTGATTGGTTGCACCTGGTATTGATGAAAAAGGGGAGAAAAGCCAAATATGAAATCTGATTAATTACTTAAACTCAAGAAAAATGATTATAATCCTGTTTGTAGTTAGATTCATATTAGAATATCTCAATAACAATAAAGAGGTCTTTAAAATATGAGAAAAGGTAACATGATTGTCATACAATTGTATAATGTGCATATATATTTTATATTTATATGTACTTGAATAAAAAAATATTTTATTAGGGGGCGCTGGGGTGGCTCGGTCAGTTAAGCGTCCAACTCTTGGTTTCGGGTCAGGTCATGATCTCGCAGTTCGACAGTGTGGAGCCTGCTTGGGATTCTCAGTCTCCATCCCTCTCTGCCCCTTCCTCACTCGTGCTGTCTCTATCTCTCTCCAAATAAACAAATAAAATTAAAAAATATTTTATGAGCTTACATGTATTTGTAAATACATTTGTAAATTTAGAACATGTAGAATCAGAATAAATAGAGACCTACCATTCAATGACAAAGACTGGAATGGAGAGAATGTATTACTGCTAGCAAATTCACCTCAACTTCTTGCACAATTCAAAATTCTAAAATACACAGCTCCAAAACAGCAGGAGTTTTCCAATACACTATTTTCTAGTGTTGGAATGCTTTTCAGTTCAACTATTCCAGATGTTTAATGATGAGAATTAAAAAAAAAATAATTTTCCGGTTTTATTGAGATATAATTAACATAACATTGTGTTTAAGTCATGCAAAATAATAATTTGATATATGTATTATATGATTACCATGATAAGTTAATATCCATTACCTCACAAAGTTACAATTATTTTTCTTGTGATAAGAACTTCTATATCTACTCTCTTAGCAAATTTCAACTATACTATACAATATTTTTAAAAATTTTTTTAATGTTTATTTATTTCTGAGACAGAGAGAGACAGAGCATGAGCAGGGGAGGGGCAGAGAGAGAGGGAGACACAGAATCGGAAGCAGGCTCCAGGCTCTGAGCTGTCAGCACAGAGCCAGACGCGGGGCTCCAACTCACGGACTGTGAGATCATGACCTGAACTGAAGTCGGTCACTCAACCGACTGAGCCACCCAGACGCCCCTATTATACAGTATTTTTAACCACAGTCACCATGCTGTACATTACATCCCTGGACTTCATCTTATAACTAAATGTTTGTACCCTTTGACTACCTCTACCCATTTCCCTTGCCTCACCCCTGCCTCTGGCAACCATGAATCTGTTCCCTGTATTTATGAGTTTGGCTTCTTTAGATTCCAGTTATATGTGCGATCATACAATTTCTGTCTTTCTCTGTCTGATTTATTTCACATAACATAATGCCCTCAAGGTCCATCCATGTTCTCAAGTGGCAGAATTTCTTTTTTTTTATGGATGAATGTCTGTGTTGTTTTAAATAATGCTGCAATGATCATGAGAGTTCAGGTAGCTCTTTGAGATAGTGATTTTACTTTGACTATATGCTCAGAGTGGACATGCTATGTCATATAGTAGTTCTAGTTTTAATTTTTTTGAGAAACTTCCATAGTGTTTTCCATAATGGCTGTATCAACTTACGTTCTCACCAAAGGTGCACAAGGATTCCATTTCCTCCACATTCTTGGCAGCATTTATCTCTTGTCTTTTTGATGGTAACCATTCTAACAGGTATAAAATGATATTTTGTTGTTGTTTTTTTACATTTCCCTGATGATTAATGATATTGAGCACACTTTCATGTACCTGTTGGACATTCACATGACTTCCTTGGAAAAAAATGTCTGTTCCATTTCTCTGCTCATTTTTCATTTTAAAAGTTAAAAACTAACCATATAATAAATTCACATCTTTTTCCATTAATGAAAATCAACTTTGATGGATAAAGTTTTCTTGGCTGCATATTTTTCCCATTCAATGCATTGACTATATTATGCCACCTCCTTCTGGTCTGCCAAATTTCTATAGATAAGTTAGCTGCTAACCTTATTTGTCTTTCCTTGTAAGTTAAGGATTTCTTTTTGCTTGCTGTTCTCAGGATTTTTTCCTTATCTCTATGTTTTGCAAATTTTATTACAGTATGTTTCGGTATTAGCCTGCTTTTGTTGATTTTGGTGGGAGTTCTCTGTGCCTCCAGGATTTGTATGTCTGTTTCCTTCCCCAGATTAGGGAAGTTTTCAGATATAATTTGCTTAAATAAAACTCCTGCCCTTTTCCCTTCTCCTCTTCTGGGACCCCTTTGATAAGAATGTTATTATGCTTTATGGAATAATTGAGTTCCCTAAATCTACACTTGTGATCCAATATTTTTCTTTCTGTCTTCTTTTCAGCTGCATCATTTTTCCATAATTTTATTTTCTATATCATTTATTCATTCTTCTGTTTCTTCCATCCTTGTGGTTATTATATCCAATTCATTTTGCATCTCAGTGAACGTATTTTTTTAATTTCGGCCTGCCTGGTTTTTAGGTCTTTTATCTCTGTGGTAAGGGACTCCCTGGTGTCTTCTATGCTTTTCTCAAGGCCAGCTAGGATACTTATAATTGTCTTAAATTCTGCATCAAGCATATTACTTATACCTGTTTTGATTAGATCCCTGGCTGTGACTTCTTGTTCTGTCTTTTGGGATGAATTCCTTCATCTTGGCATTTTGTCTAGGTCTCTGTCTTCTGTGTGTTAGGAAAGCCTGTTTCCTTCTCCTCAGAATAATTGCTATATTAAGATAAGGTCATACACTGCTCAGGGCCTGGCACTTTAGGAAGTGTTTCTATTGTGTTCTGTGTGCACTCCGCTCTTGTGTTTTGGATGCTCTTTCCCTCAGCTTAGTCCTCTGCAGAGTTTCTCTTTGCCTGCAATGAGTGTTTGGACCTTGTCCAGTGTGTCATGACTTTCAACTCGGTATATTCTGGTCTGCTTGTTAAAAGAGGCTACATCTTATTTCCACTAGAGCTGAAGCTTTGCAGCGGTCCATGGTCAGTAGACTTAGTACATGCATGGGGGTTGTGCTGGTCTTCTAAGAGAAGGGGCCCACTGTGGCCCTGGCTCTCAGGCACACTTGCCTTAGTAAAAAAGCACCAAGGGAGATTGATTGCTCTTCTGTGAGGGCTTCCTGAACGATAGCATGTGCAAACTTCTCTCTCCAGGGTTGAAAAGAAGTAGGGTGCTTCCATGCATCCCCCCATCCATCAGCAGGGATGGACTTCATTGAGCAGCACAGCGTCCCCAGTGGAGGCTGGAGACACCTACATCAAGCTTTGTCCCCCTGTGCTATCCGTTAATAGAAATCAGAAACAACTTAGAGTAACCGAAAACTTCCACAAGGGTAGCAACAATAACAAGTCACATTTTTCTGTTTCCTATGAGCTAGGCCCTGCTCTAAAGGTTTGAACATGCACAATTTCTCATTTAATCTCTTTGGTGAGAGTGTCACAAATTTGCTTGTTTTCCACAACTGATAATGATGCCATGATGTCAATTTGCACTGAACATGGCATTTCAGCTGGCATGACATGTTTGTATAATGTCATTCCATTGGTCTATACCAATATATATCAAATGCTTACCATCAAAATATTACAGAAAAACACGACTAGGGAAGAATGTCTTCATGGATATATTGTGTAATAAAGGGCAAAATAATCAACTTTTAATCAAATTTTATGTTCTTAAATTATATTTCTAATTATTAAGATACCATAATACTTTTTTTTGACAGAGAGAGAGAGAGAGAGAGAGACAGGGAGCACGAGCAGGGGAAGAGCAGAGGGAGAGGGAGAGAGGATCTTAAGCAGTCTCTATGTTCAGCACAGAGCTCAACATGGTGTGCAACCTCATGACCATGGGATCATGACCTGAGCTAAAATCAAGAGTTGGACGCTTAAGTGACTGGACCACCCAAGTGCCCCAGATGTCATGATTCTTTGAAGTAAATGTCCGTATACTTGAATAGAGACAGTCTGCTGCTCTTAAGTTGCAAAAAGGTGCTATAGGAATAGAGTGTGTGTGTATTAAAAATAATTAAACAATATTGCTAAATAATGTTAACTGGACAAGTTTAATAATCTGAGTCTTAGTGGCAGAAATTAGAAATTATATGCAAATTATTTTTAACTTCTAAAAAAGCAGTAATGGGTTCATTAATATATTTTTTGCATGTGTGAAAGAAAATATTATAAATTTTTAAAAACATACTGTTATATGGACACTATTCTAACATTGTAACAATGTCTCAGTGGGATGCACATATTACATTTACGTTTATAGCTATCAGCAGCATGAGAACATTTGCACAATAGGCTACAGGAAGATGGGGTGGGAAATTGCAGCATCACTGAAGCATGAATGTAGCCTAATTAACAAACTGAAGCTGCTACATTTATGCTTTCCTTTCATTTATCTTATTTTACTTGCATGATATATGCTTCTGCATTCAGTGAAATGTTGTTTGTCTCTGGCATGCTGTAATGTTTCTTGTCCACCTCTGCATCTTGCTGCTATCTCAGGATGCTGGGAGTGCAATTATCTTTTTGCTCAGGAGTACTCTAATTACAGTCTAGCATACCATGTAGCTTCTGCTGTTAAAAGCTAGTGTAAATATCCCATCTCCGGAAGCACATATTAAAACGTATTTCTTCATTTCTTATGCGTCATGCTTATGGATTGAATTTATTTCCACAAAATCCTAGCTAAATTCTTTCCTACAATTTTTTAATGCACACACATGTTAACATATATTACAGAGAACTAAGTAAAGGCAAAAACAAATGAGGCTCACGTCTCTTGAAAACAAGCAAAGCAAATCTTCTGTGAGTATTTTTGTAAGCCTCTCAGTTGTCTTAAGAATATCCATCAAGAGAGCTAATGGGGGCAAGATGGCGGCTTAGGAGGACGCTGGGCTCACCGCGCGTCCTGCTGACCACTTAGATTCCACCTACACCTGCCTAAATAACCCAGAAAACCGCCAGAGGATTAGCAGAACGGAGTCGCCGGAGCCAAACGCAGATGAGAGGCCCACGGAAGAGGGTAGGAAGGGCGGCGAGGCGGTGCGTCCTCCACGGACTGGCGGGAGGGAGCTGGGGCATAGGGGCGGCTCGCCGGCCAAGCAGAGCCCCCGAGTCTGGCTGGCAAAAGCGGAGGGGCCTGACGGACTGTGTTCCCACAACAAGCGCGACTTAGCGTCTGGGAGGTCATAAGTTAACAGCTCTGCTCGGAAAGCGGGAAGGCTGGAAGACAAAGGGAGGGAGAGCTGCTGAGCCCCCTGACGACAGAGCTCAGTTTGGTGGGGAACAAAGGCGCTCGCCAGCGCCATCTCCCCCGCCCATCCCCCAGCCAAAATCCCAAAGAGAACCAGTTCCTGCCAGGGAACTTGCTAGCTCCGCGCAAACACCCAACTCTGTGCTTCTGCGGAGCCAAACCTCCGGCAGCGGATCTGACTCCCTCCCGCTGCCACAGGGCCCCTCCTGAAGAGGATCACCTAAGGAGAAGCGACCTAAGCCTGCCCCTCCTGCCCCCGTGCACCTTGCCTACCCACCCCAGCTAATACGCTAGATCCCCAGCATCACAAGCCTGGCAGTGTGCAAGTAGTCCAGACGGGCCACACCACCCCACAGTGAATCCCACCCCTAGGAGAGGGGAAGAGAAGGCACACACCAGTCTGACTGTGGCCCCAGCGGTGGGCTTGGGGCAGACATCAGGTCGGACTGCGGCCCCGCCCACCAACTCCAGTTATACACCACAACACAGGGGAAGTGCCCTGCAGGTCCTCACCACGCCAGGGACTAACCAAAATGACCAAGCGGAAGAATTCCCCTCAGAAGAATCTCCAGGAAATAACAACAGCTAATGAGCTGATCAAAAAGGATTTAAATAATATAACAGAAAGTGAATTTAGAATAATAGTCATAAAATTAATCGCTGGGCTTGAAAACAGTATACAGGACAGCAGAGAATCTCTTGCTACAGAGATCAAGGGACTAAGGAACAGTCACGAGGAGCTGAAAAACGCTTTAAACGAAATGCATAACAAAATGGAAACCACCACAGCTTGGCTTGAAGAGGCAGAGGAGAGAATAGGTGAACTAGAGGATAAAGTTATGGAAAAAGAGGAAGCTGAGAAAAAGAGAGATAAAAAAATCCAGGAGTATGAGGGGAAAATTAGAGAACTAAGTGATACACTAAAAAGAAATAATATACGCATAATTGGTATCCCAGAGGAGGAAGAGAGAGGGAAAGGTGCTGAAGGGGTACTTGAAGAAATCATAGCTGAGAACTTCCCTGAACTGGGGAAGGAAAAAGGCATTGAAATCCAAGAGGCACAGAGAACTCCCTTCAGATGTAACTTGAATCGATCTTCTGCACGACATATCATAGTGAAACTGGCAAAATACAAGGATAAAGAGAAAATTCTGAAAGCAGCAAGGGGGAAACGTGCCCTCACATATAAAGGGAGACCTATAAGACTCGTGACTGATCTCTCTTTTGAAACTTGGCAGGCCAGAAAGAATTGGCACGAGATTTTCAGGGTGCTAGACAGAAAAAATATGCAGCCGAGAATCCTTTACCCAGCAAGTCTGTCATTTAGAATAGAAGGAGAGATAAAGGTTTTCCCAAACAAAAACTGAAGGAATTTGTCACCACTAAACCAGCCCTACAAGAGATCCTAAGGGGGACCCTGTGAGACAAAGTCCCAGAGACATCACTACAAGCATAAAACATACAGACATCACAATGACTCTAAACCCGTATCTTTCTATAATAATACTGAATGTAAATGGATTAAATGCGCCAACCAAAAGACATAGGGTATCAGAATGGATAAAAAAACAAGACCCATCTATTTGCTGTCTACAAGAGACTCATTTTAGACCAGAGGACACCTTTAGATTGAGAGTGAGGGGATGGAGAACTATTTATCATGCGACTGGAAGCCAAAAGAAAGCTGGAGTAGCCATACTTATATCAGACAAACTAGACTTTAAATTAAAGGCTGTAACAAGAGATGAAGAAGGACATTATATAATAGTTACAGGGTCTATCCATCAGGAAGAGCTAACAAATATAAATGTCTATGCGCCGAATACCGGAGCCCCCAAATATATAAAACAATTACTCATAAACATAAGCAACCTTATTGATAAGAATGTGGTAATTGCAGGGGACTTTAACACCCCACTTACAGAAATGGATAGATCATCTACACATGGTCAATAAAGAAACAAGGGCCCTGAATGAGACATTGGATCAGATGGACTTGACAGATATATTTAGAACTCTGCATCCCAAAGCAACAGAATATACTTTCTTCTCGAGTGCACATGGAACATTCTCCAAGATAGATCATATACTGGGTCACAAAACAGCCCTTCATAAGTTTACCAGAATTGAAATTATACCATGCTTACTTTCAGACCACAATGCTATGAAGCTTGAAATCAACCACAGAAAAAAGTCTGGAAAACCTCCAAAGGCATGGAGGTTAAAGAACACCCTACTAACGAATGAGTGGGTCAACCAGGCAATTAGAGAAGAAATTAAAAAATATATGGAAACAAACGAAAATGAAAATACAACAATCCAAATGCTTTGGGACGCAGCGAAGGCAGTCCTGAGAGGAAAATACATTGCAATCCAGGCCTATCTCAAGAAACAAGAAAAATCCCAAATACAAAATCTAACAGCACACCTAAAGGAACTAGAAGCAGAACAGCAAAGGCAGCCTAAACCCAGCAGAAGAAGAGAAATAATAAAGATCAGAGCAGAAATAAACAATATAGAATCTAAAAAAACTGTAGAGCAGATCAACGAAACCAAGAGTTGGTTTTTTGAAAAAATAACCAAAATTGACAAACCTCTAGCCAGGCTTCTCAAAAAGAAAAGGGAGATGACCCAAATAGATAAAATCATGAATGAAAATGGAATTATTACAACCAATCCCTCAGAGATACAAACAATTATCAGGGAATACTATGAAAAATTATATGCCAACAAATTGGACAACCTGGAAGAAATGGACAAATTCCTGAACACCCACACTCTTCCAAAACTCAATCAGGAGGAAATAGAAAGCTTGAACAGACCCATAACCAGTGAAGAAATTGAATCGGTTATCAAAAATCTCCCAACAAATAAGAGTCCAGGACCAGATGGCTTCCCAGGGGAGTTCTACCAGACGTTTAAAGCAGAGATAATACCTATCCTTCTCAAGCTATTCCAAGAAATAGAAAGGGAAGGAAAACTTCCAGACTCATTCTATGAAGCCAGTATTACTTTGATTCCTAAACCAGACAGAGACCCAGTAAAAAAAGAGAACTACAGGCCAATATCCCTGATGAATATGGATGCAAAAATTCTCAATAAGATACTAGCAAATCGAATTCAACGGCATATAAAAAGAATTATTCACCATGATCAAGTGGGATTCATTCCTGGGATGCAGGGCTGGTTCAACATTTGCAAATCAATCAACGTGATACATCACATTAACAAAAAAAAAAAGAGAAGAACCATATGATCCTGTCAATCGATGCAGAAAAGGCCTTTGACAAAATCCAGCACCCTTTCTTAATAAAAACCCTTGAGAAAGTCGGGATACAAGGAACATACTTAAAGATCATAAAAGCCATTTATGAAAAGCCCACAGCTAACATCATCCTCAACGGGGAAAAACTGAGAGCTTTTTCCCTGAGATCAGGAACACGACAAGGATGCCCACTCTCACCGCTGCTGTTTAACATAGTGCTGGAAGTTCTAGCATCAGCAATCAGACAACAAAAGGAAATCAAAGGCATCAAAATTGGCAAAGATGAAGTCAAGCTTTCGCTTTTTGCAGATGACATGATATTATACATGGAAAATCCGATAGACTCCACCAAAAGTCTGCTAGAACTGATACAGGAATTCAGCAAAGTTGCAGGATACAAAATCAACGTACAGAAATCAGTTACATTCGTATACACTAACAATGAAGCAACAGAAAGACAAATAAAGAAACTGATCCCATTCACAATTGCACCAAGAAGCATAAAATACCTAGGAATAAATCTAACCAAAGATGTAAAGGATCTGTATGCTGAAAACTATAGAAAGCTTATGAAGGAAATTGAAGAAGATTTAAAGAAATGGAAAGACATTCCCTGCTCATGGATTGGAAGAATAAATATTGTCAAAATGTCAATACTACCCAAAGCTATCTACACATTCAATGCAATCCCAATCAAAATTGCACCAGCATTCTTCTCGAAACTAGAACAAGCAATCCTAAAATTCATATGGAACCACAAAAGGCCCCGAATAGCCAAAGGAATTTTGAAGAAGAAGACCAAAGCAGGA